>NW_008592726.1:0-10973 GCF_000691845.1 Merops nubicus
TTTACACGGAACCAGGACAATGTGTTATGAGACTGTGCAAGCAGGAAAGATACTTCTTAAAAGCAATGATTATTACCTAAAATGCACAATTGAGAACTGGAGTTAGCAAGTAACAAAATGCATTATTGTGCTTATCAAAAAGTCTTGCTGCAAGGCAACCATCTGTCAGGAGAGAAAGGTTTAGATCTCACTGAGTCCTTGAGATGGTCTTCAATGTTCATAAACTGCCATCATCTCCCAGTTCTCTGTGTTTTTTTTTTTTTAGGCTTTTATACTTTGCCATTATGGTACTTTTCATCTCAAATATTTGGGCTACTAATAATCACCATCTGAAAAACCCAGTCTCTGTAATTTTACCTTTTATCTTCCATGGCTCTGCTTTGCAGACTATTTCACAGTTCTTTTTCATAACTTAGCCATTTCCTCAGAAATATGAGCTAAGGTTAGATGGCTGGGGCATATTGGAGTTGGAATTTGCTCCTTGGACAACAAGGACCTGAGATGTGGAGAAGGAGGGGTTTTATAGATGTTGCATCTCCTAGGGCTAAATAAGATTTAGAGAAGCACACTGAAATTATTCTATGGAAAAATTAAGCTATCTATCTCCCTTCTTTGGAAGATGAGATCTGGATTGGATGTCATCTATGTTGGCAATTTAAGCTACTACTGAACATGGAAACAAAACACTGTTCACCACTGCTTTATGACAGCTCTCTGGGGGCAGACTCTTGTCCCAGTGCATGGTTGCAGTAACTTAAGGTTGGCTGTGCCCCCAGAAAAGTCTTCCTGACAACACATCTGTAACTTCAGATTTTTTTTTTTTTCCCTGAGCAACAAACACTTCACTAAGTTTGGAGTAAAAAGAAGAAATAGTACCTATTTTCTGAAAAGAAAAAGATTCAGTGTAAAATGTTCATGTTCTCTTCTGCTACCTTATTGATATATTAGTATGCTTTTCCATTTTACTCATAAAATCATAGGTAGTTCTTTATACTAAATGGCCTGTAGCAGGTTTTTAATTCTACTGCAGTAGCTCAGAAGCAGCACCTCAAATATAGTCATATGATTTACTGGCATAATTATCTACTGAACTACCTTAGAAGTGGTGGACTTTTCACTTTTTTTTTTCTTTAAAAGAAGGTAGTATGTCAAAAGCTAGTTCTTAATGTACGCATTCAAAATGCAAAAATCTGTCTTCTTTTACTTCAATGTAATTTTCCCTTGGAAACAAAGTCTCTAGTATTTGCAGATATCTAGTTGTTAATCTCTGAAACTCTATCTCAGCTTTGTATTTTAGTTCTGTGATATATCACACTACATATTCTAGTATCAGAAGACCCAAGTCTTCAGGTGAAGTAAATCAAAATCCTGTGCAGGGAAATGTAAAAGGTGTGGTCACAGCAGCATCTTTCCAATCCCTTCACACAACATCCAACAGTTATCAGAATAAACTTTCACGCTACTTGAAGTAACTAAACACCAGAAACTATGGGGAACTTGCTTCTAGCTAACTCCTGTCTCTTTCCGACTTTGGGTCCATCTGTGATGCTGTTCACCTTTTTGAACAATTTCTTCTAGAAATTACCTTCTTACACAGATTTCTGGTAGAAAGCTATTCTGACTTCAAGATCAGACCATTGAGAATTAAACACTCATTTACAGGCAGCAGAATTAGTGAAGCTTTTGTCTGTATGTGGAGATGGGTATGGATTCCTTGGTGTTCTGTGACAGCTGAACTCCCAGCAAAATTGTTTCCCTCCTCTTCATACACTTCTTTACTCTTCATATAGCTTTTCTTTTCCTTCTAGATGCTTTCTCTGTGTGTAATTTGACAGAGAAAGTTTAGGATTTAGTCACTAATCCAGTTTGTTTAAACATAAGTGTTTAACAAGACTTTTTGCCTTAGAATCAGCTGACAGCAGTGTAGGCCAGTGTGAGTTTGTTTACCTTTCAGGTAATTCAAAGTGACTACTAAATCCATTAGGATGGATTAAACTGTTTCTATCAACCTTAGCTCCTTAGAGTCTGCTTTTGATCTTCGTCTTTCCGTCACTTTTACCTTTGGACCGTTCCTAATTCTCATTCATGATACTTCACAAGTTAGGAACACCACGGCAACCAATTGTCTGTAGTGTTAATGCAACTGTTGACTAGAAATTGAGGACTAGCAGCAGAGCTACTCCTCCTGCCTACAAGAATGAGAATTAATACTGTAAGGAGAGCTGAGGCAATGATTTTATGAGCAGCTGAACTGACCTAATGACCTCTATAATGACAAGGTCCTCCTGGATTTCTGCTTTTCATGTCCTATTCTGCCATGTGCTTGAATATTCCTGTTTAAATAAAGACATCTTAAGCTACCCATACAATTATGGACGTATATGTGTTTGTCCAAACTCTCCTAGCTCCGTTGAGTTACATATTTTATGTGACCAAATCTTTTGAGATGCTTACCTCTTGGCTGTGAATGGTCAACATATACAAAAATAGCCAATGACAGGAGCGTTACAGGCCAACAGACAAAAAAACCCAACTAAACAAACGAAGCTTTTGTTTCTGAAAGGAAACCTGGTTCAGATGTTCTTGACCTTAGTGGTCATTTCAGGGTCATAATTCTTCTGGTGTCAAACCTGGCTTACAGAAGCAATACCTCTCCTTATAGTGAATTGTTGTTCTCTATCTGTATTGCATCCTATGCATTCCTTGGATCTGCCAGTAAGACCACTGTAAGCCTATACTCTGAACTTTGATCACTTAGAAGGTTTGTTCCTTGGTTTCCTGAGCGTGTACCACTTAAATGTTCTGGTCTAGCAGACCTCAATAAATATTAGCATTGGCATAATTTCAGGAGCAAATAAATGACTGGGAGAACTGACTGGAGAAAATGTAACCAAAAGCTGTACACTATTTAATTCTGAGTTTTGTTCAAAAGTTCATTGCTTTTAAAATTCTATCCAAAATAAAATGTAAAATAAAACATCTCCTTTCATCTGTTTTGATTACGATGAAACCAGCCAAAGTGGTACAGGGAGAGAAAAGAGTTCATGAGCCTATAAAGATCCTTAATTGTCATTTTAGCTCTATTTTTCTGCAGATGGCATACCCTTTAAGCTTGCATTCTAATGCTGTGTGTATAGTATGGATCCATGCTTTTAATTAACTTCTGTTTAGTAAATAGATACTTAGACATGGTTTAGCACTGCAATTAGAGGACTGGGGTTAGATTTGAGCCCCACTGTGCTAATTAAAATACTTTTGAGATCTATTGTTCATTCACTAAAATGTCAAGCGATTGACAACCCATAAGTGAAAAATCGATCCAATTATCAAGCTAGCCAAAATGTGCTGTGCTTTTTTTTTTCCCCAAGAGTTAAGATTTATTATGGCCATTAGAAATACAGATGTTTATATGTCTATGACTTGAAAATCATTTAACTTTGCTGTTCCTTAATGCTATTCTGCTTGGTTTAAGACAGAATTATCAATGACTCCTTCAGTGAAAGAAACTGCTTAACCTCGTTCAACAGAAATTTTAATCTGGAAACAAATGACTGGTATTTACAACATTAAAGTGGTGGGGGGCATCAAAAACTTCCTACAACTGTTCTGCTGGAACTGAGAAAATCTTATTGAATGCTCCAAATATATAAGGAACAACAATAGCTACATAAGAGAAGCTGTGAAGAATAAGTGACCAATATCCTGATGTGTTTTTTAAAGTGAATTATCGGGTAATGTCCAGCAAGTCTTAAACAAGCTTGTCATAGACACATCATTTTATAACGACTTTTTAAAATCTATCATGATCCATTTTAGAAGTGATTAGATCTCCTGTAGCAATTATGTAAATGAACAGTCTCTGAGAGTAGTACTCATTTGTTCCTCTACTATTAGGATTCCTTTTTTCTTCACTTTAAGTAGTTCCTACCACTTTGATGGAACGTTGTTGTATCCTATCTCAGCTGTAACTTGGCTAAATGAAACTAGGCAAATTGTTTTGTGTCGGTTCTTATAAGACAGACTCTCCATCCACAGATCAGCCCATTAGCATTTCTTCCAGCTTCACTTAATATTTCATGGACATGTGTGGCCAAAATTGTACACAGCTTGAGATGTTTCATATGAAAGCTTATCAGTATCCTATAGAATGGAAATAATATTCTCTTTTTCTAATGGAAATATCTCCCCAGAATCATCCTTGGATCACATTTACCTTTTTAATGGCTGTAACACTGTAGTGACTCAGAATCATCGCCTGTGATTCAGGGGTTATGCAGGTATTGCTCTTCCTCATTCTTTCGAGTTGATGGGTTCTTAGTTGAGTTGATAGCAGAATTTTATATTATTGGTTCTCAGGAGCATGACTACACATTTTATACTATTGAATTTGTACTACTGAATGTCACCAAAAATTAATTCCATCTGGTTTTATTTACTTGCTTTCTATGTTCGCTTTCAATAAACACTGAGCAAATAACTGAATCTGCCTGACTGATTTCAAATTGGGACTCTCAGTGAGGACTTTTGCATTCCCCTTTGCTAATATGCATACATATATACATCTCCTAACAGAGCTTGTTTGCTCAGCTAATCAGGGAATGGCAATAACACAGTCTGCATCATTGACCCAGTCATCAGCCAAGATGTTTCAAAGTTAGCAAGTTCTGAAGATGCTGAGACTTACAGCAAGCTCCAGCCTGGCCACAACAGTAAATAATAAAGTTCTCATTGTCTCTAGTGAAATTGGAAATGAGCTTTTTGCATTTTAATTATGCTATTTGTCCTTCAGTTTTCAGGATCCACTGTGAATGTTTTTGCTGTATATCAGTCACATAGAATTGCCCACTGTCCTGGACAGAAGACAATGTCCTAGTGTGTTTGGGTTTTTTGTTTGTTTTATACAGTAAAATTAAAAATTATTTTAGATAGGTTGCCATAACTGCTAATAGATGATAATGTTTGGATCCTAGATGGTTGAGATTAGTGAACTAATTTCTCCAAAAGCCTGTCCCCAAAGTACCATATACGTTAAAACATAAAAAAATATTCCACACATCTCTTAAAAGTTTACTTTAAAACCAAACCAACCAACCAACCAACCAAACAAACAAAAAAACAAACAAAAAACCAAACACCCTGAACCACATCTAAAGGCAACAAAAATCACTAGAACTAGCAATTCAAAACAATCCAAATTGTGAGCATCCTTTTCCTTCTGTAGTTACTTTTGACTATGGAGCAGGAACTTGGAATTTGGATTGGATATCCATTTGCACTAATGTGTCTTTGACCATTTCCATAAATATATGGGCACGACATAATCTTTACAGAATCACACTGTTCTCAAAACACAGGTTTAAAAAAGCTTATCTCGAGTTCTTAATTTTCTTCCCATTAGACAGGCTTCAGAAACTACTGGTGGTTATCACATTGTACCCGTGCCCTCCACACACAGTGATGGAACATGTGACAAAATGATGATTAAAGGTAAACATTTCCTATCTTTTTTGTCTGCAGTTGTATGGATATGGAAATTGAGATCAATTTCCGTAATTGATCAGTTACATAAACAAGATCTTGTTTATGTAGCTTTTAGTGACTTTTCTCCTGCTCCATTTTTACTTTTCTTTTTTCTTTTTTTTTTTTTTCTTTACTGTAAAAGTGTATCTCTGGTCCTAACTGGGAAGAGATGCTTTGAAGCCTGGCTTGGGTAAGGAGTAAGCTGAAACAGTGACCCTGGCATGGTTTTTTTGGGAGAAAAACATGTTATCCAAGAAAAGAATCAAGGGCTTTGATTTCTAAGCAGATTAATTTTATTTCTTCAGATACATATGGAGCTTCTCTGCTGTGGTTGAAACCCATCCTGACTGATTTTAATTGTCTGAGGGTTATGGGTACAGCGTATCTGGGAATATGTATTGGGAATATTTATGTTTTAATTGGTCTTGATCTCAGATGGCTAACCCAGAAATGTATCCTAGACTAAAATAGGCATTAAAGGCTATATTCACAGAGCTGTACGGATTCACAGAAACTCCTGGGGAGTCACATTTTTTACTGACTCATCTCTGTGACAGAACATGAATCAATAGTCTGTTCAATTTCCCTCTGCAGCTAAGTTAGATGTAGAAAACAAAATAGTCTCCATAGTGGAAATCCCTTTTCCCCCCCTTTTGTCCAGTTCTGGTTTCATAGCCAACACAGTCCAAGGAGTTGAGACCTCATTCCTAATTATGCATTTTATAATAGCAGTTGAATCTTTAAAATCAAGCTTTTCACTAAATGCTAAAAGTATTTAGGATTGGGGGTTTTGGTTTCTGTTTTTTCATAGCTTTGAGTCCTGTTTTCTGATTTGTGGAGGTATTATTCAGAGCTGCAGCTGAAACAATAAGGTTGCTTTTTAAGATCTAGACAATATTATATACTATTAAATAGTATAGAAATGAAACCTGATAATGACAGAAAAAAGGAAAAGAAGAGAGAACAGATACTCTCAGTATCCCCGTTATCTCAGACACCTAAAATCGGGAGACAATTCTGTGTTCATAAGGGCTAGTTAAGAGTCCCTAAAATAGATTTCTGTGAATCATCTGCAGAGTTGCCTTTTCTTTTGACTATGAAAAAGATTAAATAAATAAGCAAGCAAAAAAAAACCAAAACCCCAAACCCCAGCTTTTTAATATATGCAGGAAAAGTAGGTGGTAAAATTTGTTCTGAAAAGTCCCAGATGTGTCTGGCAGGAAAAGGATGTACTCTACCTCTGAACTTTGTGTTCCAGCCTGCTGAGTGGCACTAACATCAGCTCTCACCTTGCTTGCATTTTATGAAGGTAAATCAGTTGCAGCAATGTTTACTGAAGCATTTGAAACATTTAGCTAGTCCAACAGAAAAACTCATGAGGAAGTTAAGGTTTATTTCTAGGATTCTATGATTTCTGGAGAGAGAAGTTAAGTACACTGGGGTAGGTAACTCATAGGATGAAAAAATGGGGAGAAAACAAACCATTGAAGGGGAAGCCTCATAAGAGTTTCTCTGAGCACTGCACAGAGGGAATCTGGTGAAAATTACATGGTCATCCTGTTCCTTAAAGACTACAATGTGATGCACCTATATATCACATTGCTGAAACCTATGTCCACATGTTACTAGCTGAAGTACAACCAACTAATGAGACAGATGTCAGGAGGGGAAAATACAAACAGCAGAGATGGGTTTTATCATCTACCCTGCCCAAGTAAAGTAAGCTTGTACTTGAATTCAAAGTTACTGATTGTCCAAGGTGAAAACTAGAAAGACAAAAATATAGCTCTTAGTGTAATGGTCAGAAAGTCAATTTGAAATTCCTATTCAGCATTTTAGGCAGGAAAATGATTCTGCTGTCCCCCTGCCACCACCTTTTTCTGTCATTTGCAGCAGTTTAATCAACTATTCTCTCCTTTTCAACATATAGCTTAACTTGTGTAACTAGGTAAGTGCATCCCTCTATCGGATAAACCAACCTATGTGTGGAGAACATGAGGAGACCAAGTGACTTTCCAGCACTTAAGTGTGGTCCACTTTTTGTTTTAGCAGTACCTTTCCCAGAAGCAGGGGGAAGAAAAGCACCCTAGCCAAAGGCAGTCTTTTCTTAATAAGCACAGCATATAAATATAGAACAGTATATATTTTTTTTTCTCTCATACTTGTTGATTATACATGGAATAACAATGCACCTGATGAGCCAGCCTGTGTCATCTTGTTGCTATAGAAATTGCTCAGTATAAGCCTCATGGTAATGTAATTTGCTTAGCTCTCTTTAGCCATCAAGGAAAGGGCAAAATAGAGCACTTCTGGTTTGCATTTTTTATTTAAGCAATTCCAAATTCATAGACAGATGTATAGTTCCTCATGGAGAGAGCATAGCCTTTGGAGGACAGTTGTTCACTGGCTGCACACAGCTCCTGATCCATGCTGTAGCCCAGAGCAACCACAGGTCTGCATGTGGTCTCAAGCAGAAAATAAAGCCATAAAAGATCAGAGAAATACAGACGCCTGTTTAACACGTGGTTCCACATCAAGGACCCAAACATCAGCCCATACTTGAGCTTTATATCATGAACACAAAGTCACTGTTGAGGCCAAGCTTGATCTTTCAGCAGTTGGGTGGTGACTGGTTCCATGGTTCTCACAGTACGATGCTAAAACGGTTGCACCACATCTTAGCATCAGTGTCTCAATGCTAATTGTCCTTAAGAGAATATTGTAACAAAATTGCACATAATCCCCAATTTTAAATGCAGGTACAACCTTAGCAGATATCTCAATTATATTCACAAAACTTAACACTACTGCATATGTATTGCGTAAGTTGTATTGCTACCTATTAACTATAGAAGAATTGCAAGAATTTCATAAAGCTCCCGTGATCACCTGTCGCAAGCACAACTAATGACTTACTGAACTCCATTAATAGAAGCCTGTGTGAAGTTTGCAGGGTGAGGTAAGAGTTAAGCAGTGGAGATGGGTGTGATCTAGTCTTGAAACACACTTTCTAGCAAATGAACAAGAAAGACACCCTTCTAAGTTATTCTTAGGTTGAACTCCATTTATTGATCTCGGTAATGTAGAAAGGAGACTTCCCAAACACTGTAGCTTTCATCTTACAAAAAGCTAGATTCCTTTGACACAGTCTTTGTATCACTTCCTTTTCCTTTCCTTTTTTTCTTTGCAGTTAAATGAAGTCTAGACATTTGAAAGTGCTGTGAGATGGAGACTAACAATGTTTAAAATAGTATTCTTCATTTTTGGGACACTATCACATTCCAATATTAGCTTCTTTAAAAAAAAAAAAAAAAAGAAGCTGCTAGGAATAAGTAGAAAAGCTTCTTGTTTGTACAATTTTGTACAATAGCCCACATTCCATTAGTTTCAAGTAGCACAATATTTCCAGTTTCAGAGTTTTGATCTGGAAATTATTTTTCTGTTTGAAAAATGATGTAAGTCCAAAGATAGAGAAGCCCTAGAGAGTAAAAAAAGCTTTTCCTTTCAATTTTGTTTGAACTGGATTTGCTATAAGATGTTTCTTGTTGCGTGCTTTTTTTAGTATGATCCTTGCACAATAAAGAGCTGATGCCAAGTGGGACTTGTATGCACTTCTACAACAGAAATAAAAAACTGAATGTGAACCTAAAAGGGGAAGCTTGGGAATTGGGTTCTCTCAGTATTTGCCAGATGTTAACATTTATTCTGCTATTCCTACAATATTCTAGTTTCTTCTGGTTTGACTGATTTGATTAAAAATAAACCAATCCAAGACAATAGCTTATTTTCTCTTCCTCTGAGTCTTTTCACTTCTTTTAAAAGTAGTCTTGTTAAAAAATATTTACTATTAGGATTGGTTGCTAGATGATGGAAACTATTTGCAACTGAGGAGCTTTGAGCAGCATATGTATTTGCCTTTTGTGAAATATCTGTAGAGAAGTGTGAGCTCAAGTGACAAAACTTTTTTCTCAGTCAGATGCAATTTTCAACCCCATTTTATTTTCTAGATCAGATTGGTGATTATAGAATTGGTAGATTGAATGGTTGTCCAGCCCCCTAAACTACTTGGTGTCTTCCTCCAGTCTGTGCTGTCTACATGAGGTAACTTGGCAACTTTAAATAAACTGGCTAGAAGTGACCTTCAGGGTCCAATGGCAGCTTCATCAGTGCATGGTCAGCTCTTCAGGACCGTGTGAGAAAGAGATAAATTTCCTGTGCAAGAAGCTGAATGTTACAGGAATTAAAATTCAAGCTGAGCCTGGGAACTGCAGTTCTTTTAGTGTGAGTATATGTGGTTCTGGTAAGTACAGAATTATCTTGGGATTTTGATTTAAATCAAACTAATTGAAACAAAATAAATTGTAACACTAGTTTCCTTTGCTGAGTTTTAAATGGTTTGAGCCATGTGCAGAATGTTGAAGCAATAATATTAGAGGGTGCATCTTGAAAACCATGCATCAGGATACTTCCAAGTTTCTGTAAAAGATCATCTTTACTCATAATTTTATACTCCTTATTATAAGTGAAGACCTGTATTCTGTTTTCCTCACAGAGACCAATTACTTATCATAACCTTAGAGATGTAGGTAAAACATTTAATCTGCAATTGTCTACTATAAAAAATAGACATCTGTTCAATGTCTGTACTTGAAAATCGATAGGACAAGAGGAAATGGCCTCAAATTGTGACAGGGGAGGATTATATTGGATATTAGGAAGATTCTTCACTGAAAAGACTAAGCACTGGAACAGGCTGCCCAGGGAAGTGATGGAGTCACTATTCCTAGAAGTATTTAAAAGACATGTGGATGAGGTGCTCAGGGACATGATTTAGTGTCAGATTTAACAGTGTTAGATTAGTGGTTGGACTTGATGATCTTAAAGGACTCTTCCAACCAAAAATATTCTATGTTTCTATGACTCTTTATCACAAAGGCTCAAAGCTTGAGGGTTGTTTCCTCCCTAATGACCTGTGTTTTTGTGTACCTGGACCACCAGTCACAAACATTGCCTCTGAGAAAGAACAAAGGAAAAACAAACCCCGAGAAGGCAAAGTCCTGGAAAAGAAGATGACTTAAACATTTTTTTGTGGCTACTTCAACCAGCTGGTGACCAGCTGAGATCACACATTGATCACAAATCCAAGCTGAAACTCTTGTTCCTAGGCAGCCCCTCCATCAGGCAAAAGTAACGGGAAAAAAGAAAAAAAAAAGAGTTCAATGTTCTATCTTCTGCTTTGGAGCAACACTGTTCCATTTTTGAGGAGCATGCATGTGCATGCATGTATGTGCATGTGACAGAGAGGAAAATGTCATTTATGGTTTTCCTGAAAGTATCTGAAGTTTAACTACTTTTTTTTTTAATCTTTTTGCCTTAAAAAAAAGTGTGTATTCTGAATATTATTTGCATGTTGTACATGTTTCTTGAAAGAATCACAGAATGGTAGGGGTTGG
>NW_008592727.1:0-3054 GCF_000691845.1 Merops nubicus
ATATATTTGCAGCTGGGCTTACAGAGAGCTGCTTTATGTAGGTAGAGCCTCTCCATTGGCCTCAGTCTTGCAGGCTGGTCATGGCACAGTCAGTGTGTTGTAAACACCCATGGAGCTGAGTTAGAGGCTCTCCCCATCAAGCCAGCTCCAAGCCTCTCACTGTTGCTGTGCATTTCATTTCCCCATTCAGAGAGTGGCGAGAGCAAAGGCGACCCGTGTATGGAAACTTTTAATTAAACTACTAATACAGAGTGGAGTCATTTCTGCTGGAGGTTTAAGTAGTCTGTGGGAGAAGTGCTGAGTTGTGGGAGAGGAAGGCAGCGTTTGTCTCCAGCCCTGGAATTTGTCCATTCATCAAACAGTCGTCCCAGGAGTTGAAGCTGATCCAATTGCATGTCAACAACATTGGCCATGCCTCATTAGAAATCAGTTGTAAAAAGTTTTTTAAAAGAGCATTAATTCATCTTGTTTCTTTTTTTTTTTTTTTCTTCCCCCTTTGCTGTGGATTTTCATCACCCGGAGTGAGAATTTTAGGGGAAATTGTTTCTGGATGGCTGTTTTCCAGGGCAGACAATTTCTTTTTCCTCTGTCTCTGGTAGAAATTCAGGCCAGTCTTTTTAAAAATGAGAATCTAAAGTCAGGCTTCCAAACCCACAGCCTGATTTGCAAGTTGAGTAACAAAAGGACATCAAATGAGCTCAGCCAGGCTGAGTATCACACACTTCCCGAGGTGCATTGCCATGAACTCTGAAGCTGCCTGGTTTTATAGCTCCAGCCCAGCCTCGATGATGCAATAAGCCATCGATAAGTGGATCCATCCAGATCTTCTGAGCTTCCCTCGTGACACCGACTCTCCTGCAGAGAGTGGATTAGGGCACTGCTTGGAGATGGGGCTGCTTTACTTCATCTTCCTTACGCGGGTAGAAATAGATGCACCAACCATAAGGAACTACAGGATGTGTTTGCAGCCATGCTTCATATATGTTCTGCTCTCTGTGCAAATGACTATTATGGGCTTTATGCTGGTATTTTTCCTCACTGAAGCTCTACTGACCTCAGCAAAGGGTTTTCTCATTTTTGCTATGGAGATCAGACTCAGCCCAGATTCATTGGCATTTTATACCCCTATTCATTGCTCACATTCATCCAAGGAAAAATGAACTCTCCTTGTACACGAGGAGATCAGAGAACCACATGCTCCTCTTACCATGTCAAGGGGCTGCAAGTGCCCGGAGGTGCCAGTGAGCAGCAGTTGTCTTTTCCAGCACTTCCTGGGGCTTCTGAATTTGTATTTCTTTGGCACTGGGATGGCATGGAAGCTTTCCTAATGCTTTGTAAGGATGAGCTCTCCTCATCCCAGACTACTCAGAGTGGGGAGAACAGAGATCAGTCCTTCTATGCTATGCAGCAGGGAGGTTTTCCAACCAGCAGGTAGGAGCCCCTGTCTATCTCCTCATAGAAACACTACCATGAAGAAACCTCTTTCACAAGCCCTTGGAAGAAATCAAATGTCACCAACAACATTTTGTCTCCTGGTCCTGGCTCTGGGCTGTGGGCATTCACCCAGGGACATCCCGTGTCAGACGGTGAGCACTGCCGAGGCACTTTCCTACAGCTGGGAGGTACTGAAACTTTATTTACCATTCTTTGTTCCTGTTTATATTGAAAAACCTGATGGCGTTATTTTTTAAAATGAATAGTTGCTGCTCCTTAAAGAAAATATTTAAGTTTCTATAGCAAGTGCATGCTCCTAACACACCCAGCCCATCTGGTCACACACCCGCATGTTTCAATCCATTTTTACTCAGCTACGAAACAACCTTCTGTTCCTTCTGGACCAGGTGTTAATATTCTCCAGCTCTGGCTTGCAGCTTATCTCCACACACCAAAGAAGAGTTCAGCTACTATCAGTTTGCTACTGGGATTTCTGAGCGAGCCACGGGACACCTTGGCCTAATTGAAGGTCATCGCGCTGAAAGGCAATTTGATTAGGAAGGGACAAAATAATTCTGCAGGAGGGGGGAGTGGATCCAAAAGAGAAACCTAAAACTTAAGCACACTGAAGGCTCCTTGGCATTTTGCAATCCAGGCAGTGGAAAGGCCAGGTTGGCTCTAAAGATTTGAGGAGGTGGCTCCTGCCGTGCCATACTTGCGTGTGGGGAGGAGGGCTCTGCCAGTCCCTCCGTGACCCAGGACAACTCACCTAGGGAGGATTACCAAAAGCAATGCCGTGAGCTCTGCGTGGGAGCTCAGCCGTTAAAGGTGATTTTGAGCTCCCCTGCAAATCTCTCCTCGCTTTATTTCCTTGCTATAATAGGAAAAAGGTATTTCCCTTCTGGCTCACCTGTGGAGTGTGTGTGCTTTGGGACAGGGGACTCCTGCTGTGCCTGTGCCATCCGTATCAGAACTGAGCCACCACGAGGTCCACAAGGACCGAACTAAATTACAGCCATGCTAATGAAGAGGAAATAACTGCAGCTATTACAATGCTGCAATCCAGGCGTAGGAGAATTAGCGAGGTGTTTTGGGGAGCCTGGTGAACACAGTGTGCTAGGAACAATCTTTTGAAATGAAAGAGCGAGTGATGGTCCAGGAGAAAGGAGGACAGACACACAGCTGCTGTCGGGCAGCCCAAACCCCTGCAAGGGGAAGGGGCCACAACGCTTTGTGCCAACCCGCTCCCATCCTGAAGGATGTTTTTACATGGAACAAGGAAAATGTGATGGGCAAGGAAGGCAGAAAAGGGAAACAGTGGGAAAGCTGAAAAGAGCACAAAGTTTTGTGGCAGGCAGGAGGAATGGGTGCAGAAGGAAGAGTGAGCCTTGCCGAGGAGGGGAGGCTTTCAGGGAGATGGCAAGGGCGGCTGGATGAGTGACTGCTCCCAGAGGCATTGGGAAGGCTTTTAGAAATAGATCATGGGGATGCAAAAGGCAAGAGAGAAGGTAGCTCTGTCAATAAATAAGGAGGAAGATTAAATTAATGGTGACTCTGAAACGGCTGAGCTGCTGAACTCTCGTTTTAAAAATCAGTCGTTAACAAGAAAAATAAGGGAAA
>NW_008592727.1:3085-15895 GCF_000691845.1 Merops nubicus
TGGACAATTAAATAGGAGTTCCCATTGTGGGAGCCCGGGGGGCTGTGGCACCCCGCAATCCTCCCTCCCACTCTCAGCCCCAGCTCAGAGACTGGCCATGTCACCAGGACCACCACAGCCCAGCTCTGCTCTCAGCAGATGGCTCAGGTCATCTCTTTAACAGGGAGAAAGCCCCTGAGCCACCAAACAAACCAAGAGAGCTGAGTGGCAGCCAGGCTGAGAGTCTCCAAACCAGCCATCGGTGATGATGGGAGGCTGAGCCTGTCCTGCACGGACCCTGTGGCACACCACGTCCACGGTGGTGCTGGGCAGCAGAAGGGAGGATGGACCTCTGGCCACAGAGCCCGGCCTTGCCAAGGAGGGGTGCCCAAGGACAGTGTGCCACAAAGAGATGTTGTAAATGAAGGTACTTACACCCCTGGACCCTGCAGAGTAAAAAAGTGTAAATGAGGTGTCGTTGGAGGCCACTGCACAGGTAAACAAGCAGTTGCTACTACACATGTTTAATATTGTACAGAACTCTGCATGACTGGCTGACTAGAGTTTACTCACAATATCTATAAAAGAGGAACAATTACAAACGTGTGTGAAGTATGGAGATGATGAAGTGAAAAGAAAGCTGTGTTCAAACCCCTCACAGGACAAAACAGAAAGGTTTCTCCTCCCTACCCAGCTGACTTGTCCTGATGTCCTTTTTTGAGTATGCTTTTCACCCATGTTTGTACAGGACAGAGATGCTGTGTTTGCACCTTCCAGCAGAGCTGCACCCTTGTCCTTGTCGGGAACAGAATCCCTAGCTAGCCATGGTCTGAAGGCTGTCAGTAGTTTGGAGTCAGCCAGGACCTAAAGCTGGGAGGGACAAAATCCAGAGCAGCTGCCCAAGCTGGCTCCAGGTGTATCTGGGGCCACAGATGTCACACTTGTTATAAAGGGGGAAGTTTTTGTTGTTCCTTCTTTTCCTGCTCCTCCTCCTCCTCCTCGATTGCCACCCCTGAAGGCTCTTGCTCATCATCCTGCTCCTGAGAGCTGCTTTCCTGTTTATTGTGGCCACCATACATTCACTGGACTGAGTAAAACTTTTGTATACTTTAAATGAATATGTTACTGTTAGTTTTGCTGTTTTGTTAGATCTGTTTCCATTTCAACCCCATGGGTACCCCCCACTTTTCCCGTTCCCCATTATCAGCTGGGAAAGAGGTCAGTGGGTGATAGAACAACTGCTATAGTTGTTTGGATAGGGGCTAAACACAGACAACCACGTAGAGGGTTTCCTTTTGAGACCCTCCTTCATAGTGGGGTACATCTGCTCTTACTCTCTGTTTCTCCTTGAAGTCCTTCAGAGGCCCACCTGGGTCTCCTTTTTCCTTCTGGAACAACAGCTATCCCCTCATTATGGAGGTGATGGTCTGGTTTGCCTTTAATTGGAACAGAGATTGTTTCACATTCTTGGAGATGGAGATATTTGAGTTTCTCCTGAGCTGGCCTGGCTAATTAACAACTCCTTGTCTCAACAAACCCTGTCTCCCACATGGGCATGTTTGTGCATGGAAGTATGACTTATGCTGGCCCTTGTATTCTGCATTCATCTCTATGCTAAGACACATAGCTGCCATGAGGGTCTTAATGAGATAATTTATTATTACTGGTTCATTACTGACTCTTGATGGAGCCCAGCTTGATGGTGATGATTAACCTGTTGGAGGTTTTAGGAGGCTTGTGGGGGTAAGATGTACTGTTGGGATGGTGGGCTTCTTCCTGCAACCAGCTGCCTGCCAGAACGCAGGGTCAGACCCTCTCTGGGGTCTCCTCTCTCACATTCTCTCCTTCAAGCTCCCCACTTCTGCAACACCCATGTCCTCTCTGACTGATGGAGACAACTCCACTAACGATAGAGGGAATCTGTCCCTGAGCTCAGGCTCTGACGTTTGGTACCTGAAGATAATTAGCGGGAATGCTCCTTTCTTCGTGTCCTTGCTCCCCATCTGTAAAGTGGTGATAACAGCACTTCCCTTGTCCCTTGGTTTTATCTACTCAAATTTACTTATCTATGGTCTGGGCTGCATCTTATGCTGTATTTATACAGCACCTAGTGCCATGAGATCTTGACCTTGGCTGGTATATGCAGTGAGCTTAATTAAAATAATATGTAGTGATAATAAAAAGAAAAAAAAAAGCCCTGGCCAAAATCAGAACATTCCCTCCCAAATACAGCCCATAGACACCAAACCTGGATTTGCAGATGATTTCATGAGTATTAAATCATATTGTAAAACACTGTCATGAAACAGTGAAATAAGTGGAGAGGTTTTTCTTTTTATATTTAGGAATGGGAAGTTTATGATAAAAAGATGAATTTAAAGCGTAGTTTTGAAAAGAATGTTTATGAGGATTTTAAAAACTCAGAAAGCTTCCTTAATGCTGTAGCAGTGAAGGTCCCCTAAGGGTTTTAAACTACGCAGTAACAAATTCAGGTCAGATAAAGTTGCTGTTAATGATGCAACTCCTTTAAGTTTCCCCAAAACAAAATCAGGCTTAAACATTACTCATTTTTTGCACAAAATAAGAAAAAGTTGGTTTGAAAATTCCAGAGACAAACTGCTTGGACTGCAAGGAAAATTACAGAAGTCTCCTGAAGGTGAATAGGTGACCAAAAAGATGTGGGCTACCAACCACATATAAATAAGTCATGTTGGCCTGTTTTGAAAACAAACAGTGCCTTGGCAAACCAACGTAGGGCTGGTTAATGAGCGATACTGGCTGGGCTGATTTCACTCAGTCTCTCTATTTGCTACAGACAAATGGAAAATAGCTTTTCCCTTTACAAAAACTTTCCTCCTTGTGGCTCCAGCTCTCCCTTGGGTGATGGCACTTGGGGAAGCGTGGCTGTGCCCTCTCCATCATCCTCAGGGGTACAGCTGGGACAACCCTGTGATGATCAGCTCTTAAACCCAGAGCAGTTGTACATGTGGGGAAATGGTCTCATGGACAGAGCACAGAGTTTTTTTTCCATGGTATTTTTGGTGAATCTGAGCTTTATTTCCCTCTCTGTGAGAGAGGATTGACAACACTGATCCTCTGATAGCTTTGAGAGGCATGTGCTACGTCAGAGGTTGCTTTTCTTATTACACAATCACCAGTTGTCTTATTACACAATCACCAATCTCTCCACATTACCCAGGTACAACATCATATTGTGGTCATACCCACAGTTAGTTCTGGTTTCAGCAGGTTTGGCTCATCCTAGCTATAACAGACACTAAATCTGTTTGCATCCAAGCTGCATTTTTCTCCAAGTGTTGAAAACCTATTAAATAAAAAAAAAAAAAAGAACTTCTTGTCCTTTTTTCTTATTTTTTCCTCTTAAACTTAGAAGTTGTGGAGGGTGGTTCTGAGCTATCTTCAGTAGCTTCCTATACTGCTGTGCTGTTCTCCTCAACCCCAAACTGTCTTTTATGTTTCATGTAGCTTAGCATGGTGGCTGGAAACCACTGCTACGAAAATTTTGTGATCCATCAAGCTGATGATGTAGGCTCCATCAGCTCCCTCCTTCCAGATTGTGGGCAGTGATTCACTTGGACAAAATAGCTCTCAAGAAGCAACTTTGGCAGGCTCTTAATTTGTCTCAGTGGCAAACAAAACTTTCATTCCCTTGTTCAGATGGGTATTTGGAAAGGCCCCTTTCACAGAACAAGGACTAGACATCCAATATTGCTTGTTGTGTCTCTTTACAGCTCCGAAGAATCTTTAGATTATGGACTGGTAGAAGAGCCAGGACAGAAATGAAAGCTTCTATCAGTGAATCAAAGCATTCAGCTGCATTCACTGTCTCATGCCTCTTTCCACTAGGTCTGGCCAAGCAAAGCCAACACTAATCGTCCGAGAGAACTGCAAATGTTTTGAAATACTGCGGATTAGGGAAAGTCCATGATTTGGGCAGACATGAATTATTGTGTGTAGATATAAATAAATATTGTTCCCAGTTCAGCCTCTGGCTTCTGTCCAACATGCCACAAATTCATCAACAAAATGAATGGGTTAGTGTGTTAACAAGTGCCTGACAGACTATGAAAACTGCCCGGGGGGTGCACGTGCTTTACTTGACCAGCTACCCTTGTTTGCCAAAATTAACCCTTAGAATATGGCAGCACTGAGCAGAGGCAGCCCATGGAAAATAAGGCTGAATTTGACGTGTGCTCAGGCTTGTCGCTTCAGCAGCGTTCAGGAGATGGAAGGTGGGTGTGAGTTACATGGAGCTTTTTTCAATGTCTGTGTGAGAGCTGCCAGAGTGAAATAAAGAGCCCTAGGTGGAAGCGAGCTCTCACCCCGATCCGAACAGCCCACCTTGTTATCTGCAGAGCAGCAGGGACAGATCTGTGATAGCTAAAACTTGACTTTTAAAAACAGTGTTCTGAACTGCTAAGGATCTCAAAATGGCTTATCTGTGGGCTGCCTCTTTCATCTCTTGCTATTTTTAATAGCCTATTATGAATCATTTTGATATGTTCATAAATGTTATCCTTTCTGTAAGTTCTTTTGCTAGGGTTGTCAACTAATGTGAACGTGGTGGGTTGGTCTGGTGTACAAGAGCTTCAAAAAATGACTGCTTGCCCATATGATTAGTAAGAACTCTGACTGCCTTAAGTGTCTATAAATAAGGAGAATGTGTATTCTGCTTTTCTGTATTCAAGACATCCTCAGTCTCCTTTAAGCTGAGGAGGTTGCACTGGAACTGGTTTGGCTTTTAGGGTGATGTACACCATAGGCTAAATGTTGCTCCAGATGAAATCAATAGCACTGCATTTTGGAGGGACAAGGACCCACTGCAGCAGCCAGGACAGGCAGCCTTTGAATAACATAACTTGCCTGGCAGGTAAGTCCCCTTCCCTGTTGAGGGATTTCTGCACACTCTGCCAACATCTCCATGAGACATTCTTCCATGGAGGCTCAATGCTGATGGTGAAGGTGGCCAGCATCACTCTGCTCCGTGTGGGAGGACTGCACAACCTGCACTCCTGCAGCTTTCCCCCTCGTGTCATTCAGACCACGGGCTCTTTTCTTCCTAAGGACCTGCTGTGATGGGTCTGCAGGTGGATGATTTGCTCTGACCATGACAGCTTTCTCCTGGTATCAGCTTGCTAAAGGCCTTGGATCTGCAGCCTGCAGGTCCCAAAGAGCTTGTGGAGTTTTCAGTCAACAGGACACATATGGTATTTCTCTTTAAAAAAATAAAAAAAGTTTCGGATATATTTTGTGATTTAAAGATGGACTGGAAACAGAAGCAAGGCATTCATTCATTTTGGCCATCTCTCATCTCAGGCTGCAAGGTGCTGGGGAAGGACACAAATTACTGCTGAGAGAGGTAGGGTCGAGGGGTCTCTCCTGCAACTCTTGTTGCCAACTGTGGTGTGTTTCCTCAAACTAAATTGCTTTGTGCGCAAATTAGAAAAAATATAAAACATTCCTCCTGAGAGGATCAGCTTGGCCACCTGCCAGGTACTGCAGGTGAAGGCATGGGTGAAGCAGTGGGGATAAAGGCTGAGCAACCCGTATCACCAGTGCCACCATCCTCTCCTCTGTGAGCTGCTTAGTCTCACGCTGTTGAGAAGTTGCCAAAGGCTACATTATCTATACCAGGATCTGCTATCACTGCACTTGCATTTTTTTGAGGTGAGGAAGAGGCTGGCAGAGGAGCAGACAGAAATTCTGCCAGTAAGGGCACAGCTGCTCCCACACCCACCATGTCACAAAATAAAACAATGTCCTTTCAGCACAGAAAGGGGGCATTAAAGCTCTCCCTAATCTGACTTTGGGTGTTCTCAGAAGAGCTCAGAACTATAAAAAGAATAATTTATGAAACCCCGAGACCAATTACATAATAGCATCTTTGCACACAGTTGCAAAGCTCAGGAGTGTTGTTACCTTTGCAAGTCAGTCACTGGCACTTACGTGTTTGGTGCTGCTATGACAGCAGAAGGCACTTTTTGCTGAATCCAAGAAATCTGGCTGCAGAACAACTGTCAAACAACCTAGTATTAAGGGGCTTGTGATGTTTCTTCTATAAAAGCTTGAAATAGTGCAGGGCAGGAGGTAGTAACACGTAGTGGGAAACTGGCTGGAAAGCTGTGAAGTCTGTGAGAGAGACAAATATCACAAGGTGCTGAGCAAGCTGAGCTGATGTAACAGGAGAGGACCTGTCCTGCACAACCCCAAGTGTGAACAAGCACAAGGTTGCTTGTGGGGCTTCTGTCATGGTTTTCACTGAGATGGGTGAGGAGCTACCTCACCTCAGTGATGCAGTGACAGTTCATTAGGGATGTGTGAGTGTTAGCAGTGGAACTGGTTCAACTTCCTTGAAGTCAGTAGAAGCATTTATTGATTGATTTTTGAGTGAGAGCCGTTTCAGGGCTTAAGTTTCAAGATGAAGTGTGTAGATGTGCAGCAATACAACTGGCTCTCTGAAGTTCAGATGAATTATCTAGAAGTCCAGAATCCGCAAATATCTAATTAGAAAGCATAACCTGTAAATACCTGGGTGTGGTTCTGCTGCTTTCTCACATGCTAGGTTTGGCAGTAAATTGTCCTTTCCTGACTTGGGGCAGATGCCTGCAGGACCTACACTGGTGGAAAGGCTTAGAGAGCTGGCAAATGTGCCTTAGGACAACAGTGCTCTTCCACTGCTGGTTGAGGAAGAGGAGAAGGCCATGCAGGCTCTAGTGGGGTTAGGGACTGTGTTCACAGACACTGTCATGTTTTGGATCAGTTCTCAAACCCATGCTTGTCTTGTGGTGGTCATCTCCATTCCTGATCCTCCAAGCCCACAGAGTCCCTGCGTATACAGTTGGGGTGACAACAAACATTGAATAAAGTGGCATCCAACAAGCATCAGTGGATAGGGTCTGCACTGAGATCAGGGGACAAAATCCATTTACTCCCTCTTCATTTTGGAGAAAGAGTAGGAAAAATGCTTGGAAGAAGCTATTGATTTGTGAGAGGTCTTCTGTGAAAGAAACCATAAGTGCACAAGCTATGTCAGTGGATGCAGAAGTGAAAGGGCAGCACTGTGCTTGGACTCAGGAAGGGAGAAGCAGAGAGGTGCCTTGTGAAGATCAATGGGGGCTGCTGGAGGTACTTGGCCCAAAATTCATTCAAGGAACTACATTCAAGGAACAGAGGCAAGGGCATCCCAATGAGGACAGTAAAGAGTGGGAATTACTTCCAGGAGCTGGAGCCCCTCAGCAAGTGAGTTAGGACTGTTTGGGCATGGTTTGAAATGAGGAGGAAGCTGAAGCTGTTTCTTGGAACTTGGCACATGGGGCTTCACCATGCTCAGCCAGCCCCCGCAGAGGGACAGGAGAGAGGCACCGAGCAGATGGGTGCTGCCTTGCCTGTCACGTCTCGACGTGAGCGCTGCCCACCTGGGCAAGAACGGTGCCAGGAAGAAAAATGAGTCAGGAGTCCTGTCAACATGGGTGCTGCAGGGTGGGGTTTAAACCACCCAAAACAGGGAGGGGGATAGGGTGATGGCCTGGTAGGGATAGCAGTTCCTCAGGGTGAGCAAAAAGCAGTGGAGCAGAAGGAGGAGAGGCAGAAAGAGCCAGCTTTGTCCCAGTGGTGCCCAGTGACAGGAAAAGGGGCAATGGGCACCAAATGGAACCTAGGGTGTTCCATTTGAACATCGAGGAGAAACTTCTTTCCTGTGAGGGTGGCAGAGCCTGGCTCAGGCTGCCCAGAGAGGCTGTGGAGTCTCCTTCTCTGGAGAGATTCCAAACCCACCTGGACACCATCCTGGGCACCCTGCTGTGGGTGACCTGCTGGAGCAGGGGGCTTGGATGAGATGATCATCAGAGGTCCTTTCCAACCCCACCATGCTGGGATTCTGTGATCATATAGGTCTCATAGCATGCACATATCGCTCCCAGTGAGAGCTGGCAGTGGGCAAAAGCAGCGAGGTACTGGCTGTGGTGAGGGACACTGGGCTGTGGACCTTGGAGAGTCTTGGTGCCTCAAGCCCCTCCGAGCAGAGAGCTGCCTGAGGTGCTGCTGCTGCTGGGGGAGTTCTGCCCATCCAGAGCAGGAGGCAAAATGAGTTAATAGTGGGTTAGCAAAATGCAGCTTTGCATCTGGTGCTGAGAAGCTGCGAGTGTGAGCTCTGGTGGGCTTTGTGCAACTAATGGCCATGCCTGTGGAGAAGACACTCTGCAGAGTGCTGCTGGCCTTCTCTGGCTGTCGAGCTGAGAAGCACTTCCACAAAACAGTTAACGTGTGTGCACCCAGCACTTCCTGAGAGTTGCTGAGTATAGGAGATCAGTTATGCAAGCTGTTTCTTCAGTTTTAATCTGATTTCCTCCCTCTGCTCTTAATAAATCTTATTTTTATTAGATCTTTTGAGTCCTTGGCAGCTTGGGAATTTGACATAGATTTTCCAGGAAAAGAAAGACCTCTGAAAGGAGGTATGCAAAAAAAAAATAAAATAGAAAGATGCTCTAGAGAGATTCAAGCAGCAATTCTCAGCTAAAAGAGCACGGGACACAGGTCCTTTTCTTCCAAATGTTGTTTTCAGGTCAAAGGGCTGCTGGAAATGGCTATCGTTGATTTTGGCTGAGAAGTTCAGGGATAAGAGGCATCACTACTTGTCAGAAACAGCAATGTCAGGTCCCAGCTGAGAGCCTGAAAAATGCCAGGTCCATGCGATTAAAGACATGCCCTCAGCAAATAACTCCAAGTGGCAAGTAGCAGGTAAAAAAACCCTACATCAAAACCCTCAAACTCTTCCCACTATCCTGATTCCAGTGTTTCAGAGCAGTTAAAGCTTCCAAGCAGAAGTGAAATAGTAATGCTGGTAGATCAGGGCTCAGTAGCCTTTCAGAGTGGTGTGCCAGGCTGATTACTTTCCCAAAGTAGAGTTCAAATACACGATAGGAAATCGGCAGAAGCTACAAACAGATGCCTCTTCCCAGCTGTCAAAGGTGGCCTTGTCCTGACCCTGTGGCATGCCGATTTTTGGCAAGCCCTGTGTGGCTTGCTCACCACCTGTGATGGGCTCTGAGCTACAATAGCTTACTGCAAGTAAAAAACTTTCCTGAGGTAGAGCTTTACCAAGCATCTGGTGTAAATTCAGCTGTGGTCAGGTTTGGAGCTGACGTCAAATCTGGTGCAAACATGGCAATGGGAAGTAAACACCAAGATGACTGGGGACTGCTGATGTGATGGGGCATTGCAGTGTAGCTCCTTTGTGAATCTTTGTGGTTGGGTGTTGCTGCCTTAAGTGATCCCTCTCATGATGTCCTCGGTACAGTTCAAAATATAGCCATGTTTCAACCTTGGCTGGGTATAAAGCTTCTGCAGCACAAGTGCTGATTTCTTAAAAATCACAGAAAGCCCCAAAACCATGCCAAGTCACTTGAGGAACTACTTATCTGGTCAACAGGATCACTGGGAGTTTCTCAGCCACTGAAGCTGGGACAAACCCTGACTCCAAGATACCTCAGCAGGGACGTAACTGGTGTTAAGCAGAGATCTTTTGCTCAGTCTAGATGCCTTAAGCAGCCAACCAACTTTCTACCATTACAGTCTGGCTTGGCCTTTAATACTTTCTTAGTTCTTCTTGTCTATCACTTCTGTGTTTCTGATATGTCCTAGTGTCCTTCACTTTGGACACAGAATCACCAAACGGTAGGGGTTGGAAGGGACGTCTGGAGATCATCTCACCCAACCCTCTTGCTCCAGCAGGGTTACCCAGAGAAAGTTGCCCAGGATGGCATCCATGTGGATTTGGAATCTCTCCAGAGAAGAAAGACTCCGCAATCTTTCTGGGCAGCCTGGTCCAGGGCTTTGGCACTCTAACAGTAAAGAAGTTTTTCCTGATGCTGGAGGAACTAAGACAGGAAATTTCTTCTGTCACACACTGGGCCCCCAAAAAGCAAATACAGTTGGGCTTCAGCTGTCCAGGGTAGAACTGCACTAAGTTCCAGCTTCCCCCGTGGTGTATTACTAAACTACACAAGAGTCACAGCTCTGAAACGAGCTGTAAAGGTTACCACAATAACAGCAGGATGCCATCTTATTTATTTTGTTCTTGGTTTTTAGAGTTCCCTATCTGAAAGTACATCAAGTCTCTGTGGAGCTCTAACATCAATGCCACATTCTATGAAGCAAGGAAAATATAATATTTTTACAGTCGGTCTTTAAATCATTTTCTGACAACGAATCAATCTTACAAGAAGCCTTGTTGTTGTTGTTATGAATAAGAGAAGGAGAGATTTTGAGATTAAAGTATAATAATAGTTTGCTGTCTCTACAAATTTGCCCCTTCGTGTATCAAACCATTGCATTCTGCTGCTGAGATCTAATTAAGCCCCACCAATCAGATTTATGACAGTGCTAATAGGAAGAAGGATCGTATAATGCTGTTAATATGTGCTCTATAATTAACATTAATGGGAGGCATGTGGTTAAACGCCCCTTGCATCACCCTGAAGGTGTGGTGTTTACTTTCTAACTCGGGGAAGTAGCAACAGATACTCAGCAATTGTTAGAGATGCTTCAGGGATCGCTGTGCCCTGCAAAGGTGCTTGACCTTGGAGCCCTGTTACAGGAGGTGAGTCTCCTGCCACCCTCCCCATGGTCCTGTGACATTGGTACTGTGACATTGGGTTTTATGTGGAGATGAACAGGAAGGGTGCTGAGCACTCCCAGGTGCTCTCCAGAGCCCTCAGAATTTCCTGGAACCAGCCTCTGCAGAACCCACACTTTCCAGACCCCAACCTTCCGTAATAAGACCCAAAGCCTGTGGATCCAGTTCAGGCTGAAATACAACTTTGACATTTGGATACTTCTGTCCACTAAACTTCCTAAGTTGTTTGGGGTTTTTTTTCTCCCTAGGAGTAGTTTTAGTGGTTAAACCCAAATGGGAATGTGACATTCCGTGCACCCTAAGTCACCATTATTGTTTCACAAGGACATATTGCTCTGTCTTAAGGCCCGTGGATAACATTCTCTTTAATTAGAAAAGTAGTGTTTCACCCTCTCTCTCCAGGGGTACAATTTATTGCCCAAGTGAAAGGCAATGAAAATCATTAAACCTTAAATCTCAGCACTGACACGGAACTCTTTCTTCCTCAACATTTTCCTCTCTGACCCAAACTGCCCAAAATCCAACCAAATTTTCCAGCTCTCTGTGTAACCATTGTGTGTGTTTGCTACATGGTGTTTGTTTTATTTTTGCAGGTGTAAATTTAAGTTGAGGTCAAATCTGTGGAAGTAACAAAACCTGGAGACACAAACAGGATCTGCGAAGTGATGTATGCTCAGTGATGAGAACTTGGAGTAGAACAGGATATTAGCTGTAAGAAATGTGAAGTCCTAATTTCTCCCCAGCTCCCCAAATAGAAAGAGAGTGGAAATAAATGCTTCGAAGTAGGATATTCTTGGTGAATTAGAGTGAGTGTTTTCATTTTATCTTCCTAATAATGATTTAAGATGACTTTTGTATGAATTTAAGCACTATAAAGAAATGAAAGCCTGGGAGGAAGATGGCTCTGAAGAAGATTTCCATGTTAAAATATTAAGAATGATTTTCAAAAGCATTTAAGTGACTTATAGCCTACATCTCCTGAACTTAAACTCTTAAGAGAAAACACTTTAAGGACGCCTGAGGGTGCAATTACGCTCTACAGCTTGAGCAGTCCTCACCATTCCCTTCCCTTTCTGTTCAGTCTTCCTCTGTGCCTAGCACCAGCTCTCAACCTATCAGACTGTGCAGGGTGAGCTGCTACAGTTAAGCCATCAAAATAAGTAATTTTTTTTTTCCCTTCAGGTTAGCAAGTCAAGTCAGCTTAGCAAAGGATCCAGCCCCCCCAATAACTTGTGTGAGGGGAGATGGAGATGACAGCTGGGTCAGCTCTTCAACCTGACCTTTTCCAATGGGTAACTTCACCTAAGAGGTTTAGAAATCAAACTTCCATTTTCAGAAATTACTTTAGGAACGAAATACAGATTTTATTTCTTTATCATGACTTGGAAGCCCCGATCGTTTTGAGAATGAGTCTCCACAGCCTCAAGAATTAATTTATTTCTTGTGAAACAACCAAGAGTGGTCTAATAAGTATTGGGTGATTTCTCCATGAACTCCACGGCACCTCTTGCTCTCCAGTCACATCAAATCTGTAATTGTTAAACAAAAAGTGAGGCCAAGGATGTGGAGGAGGAAATTGCAACCACGGTCTGGCAGAAGCAGCTGTGGGATGCTCCACGCAGGGCTCTGGGTGACTTCCTCATGGGGAAAGCATCTGAAGCCTCCAGCCCAGCCCAATTCTTACCTGAATGCCTTAATCACAGAATCGTTTTGGTTGGAAGAGACCTTCAAGATCCTCAAGTCCAACCGTTAACCCAGCAGTGCCAGGACCCCACTATCCCACATCCCTCAGCACCACATCTCCACGGCTTGGAACCCCTGCCAGGGATGGGGACTCCACCACTGCCCTGGGCAGCCTGTTGGAACGCTTTACAACCCTTTCTGTGAAGGAATTTTTCCTGAAATCCAAACTAAACCTCCCCTGGTCCAGCTGGAGGCTGTTTCCTTTTGTCCTGTGTCTTGTTCCTTGGGAGAAGAGCCCGACCCCCACCTGGCTCCAGCCTCCTGTCAGGGAGCTGTGCAGAGCCAGAAGGTCTCCCCTGAGCCTCCTTTGCTCCAGGCTCAGCACCCCCAGGTCCCTCAGCTGCTCCTCCCCACACTTGGGCTCTAGACCCTTCCCCAGCAGCATCGTTGCCCTTCTCTGGCCACGCTCCAGCCCCTCAAGGTCCTTCCTGGAG
>NW_008592727.1:15960-16231 GCF_000691845.1 Merops nubicus
TCTCCCAGGATTCGAGTGTCAGCCTGCCCCAGTGCTGAGCCCATGGGGACTATCCCTGCCCTGGTCCTGATGGCCACATTATTTCTGCCCCAAGCCAGGATGCTGTTATTATGTACTATCTGTCACTAGCCCCAAGCCCTGAAGCTCTCCCCCTCGGCAGTCACTTATCGCTTTACAGGCGACGAAGCTGCTCTAGCACTTGCTCTGCGCGGCCAATAATGAGACACAGCGCTCAGCGGGCTCCACCTCCGCGCGGGGCGGAGGCTCCGCC
>NW_008592728.1:0-562 GCF_000691845.1 Merops nubicus
TTGTGGGCAACTATCACCACAGAGAGAAAGAGGGAGACAAGCACCGCCAGACCAACTCTTGTCATTTCCAGTAAGAAGTTGCAGACTTCATGTAAGCTGTCTCTGCTCTGCTGAGAGAGGGATGGAAATCGTGAGCAGTGCAGAGTGGAAAATACCCCCGGTCTAAAGAAGTGCACCGGATTTTTGCTTGCCGTTTGTTTGGGTTGTTGCACGCACGTTAAACACCCGAAGGATCGCCGCTTAATAGAAATGAAACGTGGAGAGGATGACTAACGACAGAACTGTGATTTTTTTCCCTGGAGTTGCTAATTTGCCACCCCGAAGCAACACATATCTCAAGGAGGAAGCGTTTGGCTGCTGCTGATTTCTCCAAATCTGGTGGTTTACCAGATGCGTTGTGCTGTATCTGCTGGAACAGATCATTGCTTAGCTGCAGCAGATCGTCAAAGGTAGACAACCAACGTAAGTGCAAAGTTACCCATACACTGTGATGCATTTCATTTAAAGGGGAAAAGAAAAGAAAAGAAAAGAAAAAAGCCAACACGCAGTGTATTTGTCTAGG
>NW_008592728.1:577-15038 GCF_000691845.1 Merops nubicus
AATCAGTGTTTCGGGTTCAGTTGATGTTGGTGGCAAGGACTCACCTACTCGCTGTCTCTGCATCCCTACCTGCATCACTCTGCTGGAAGTAATCGCGGGCATCAGCTCTCGTGCAGCTTAATGCAGATAAGATTAGTGCTGAGGGGCTGCCCAGTTCCGCCAAACTGTAAGTGCTGGCAGGCTCACACCCGGATAATTTCGCGGTTAGCAGCAGAGCATGCAAACACAAGTCTGTCGCTTGCTTTTTTTTTTTCTTTCTTTCCCCCCCCCCACCTGCATTATTAGTCTGCAGTATTTATGTGTGGCAGGTGCTAATATCATCCTGAAGGGAGGTCAGTGTCAAAGGGAAAAGGCTGTACCTTTTTTCCTCCTCTCGTCATCAGAAAATATCTCACTCCCTTCCCCCCCCCAGTTTAGGAGCTGGCTGCTCCTAAGTTGCATTTGGAATTTCCAGCCTCCTGATTTAGGCTGTGTTTAAAAGCAAACAAAGAAAGTTTAAGGTTATTAAACAGAAGGAGAAGTATCCAGTATCTGGAGAGGAAACCCTGAGCTGAGAGTGTAAGAAACTGTAAGTCCTGTTATTGTCTCATCAGTTAACAGGGATGTGAAGTAGCCAGTGACGACTGCTGCAGCAGCAGCACGTCCGGGTGATTATTTCCCGGTACCATAGAGGGGGATGCAAGACACAAGGAGCAGAGAAAAATCTAGTTTGCGAGAGCTAAAAAACGTGTATTGAAGGAAACGACAAATTACAGTTGGCAGCTGGCATAGCAGTTGGAATCGAGAAGTAGAGCAGGAAGATTTTTTTTTTCACTTGCACCAAATGACTGGCTGGAGGAGGGTAGAGAGGGAGTGCACGTTAGGGATTACACGGTGTACCAAGAAATTTTTCAGAAAGTACGTGTTCAGAACGGTAGCTACCCTTAATCCTGCAAGTAGTTATTTCCATTCTCGCTCTGTGCAAGTGCAGCCAACGGGATATTGGTGCATTTGTCTGGGGGGATTCCTTGTAAAAGGGAGCAGTAGGAAAATGTGCTGCTGCCAGTGTGCATTTGAAAAGCAAGTAGTAGTTGGAGATCGTGGATTTGTCATGCCTAAAAAACAACAAAAAAAAATAATGCTGTTCTGTGTGGTTGTGTTGACAGTGCTGTCTCCAAATAAGAAATGAGATGTAATGCATCCTGCAGTCCATGCATGCCTCCTCTTGCAAATCGTGCATCCTTCCTCTCTGGAAACCTTTAAGTCCTAAAATCTGGGGAAAGATAATAAAAACATTATCATGGACCTGAGGGATTTTTACCTGTTGGCCACGTTGATTGCCTGTTTAAGGCTGGATTCTGCTATAGCTCAAGAACTTATTTACACTATTAGAGAGGAGCTGCCTGAAAACGTACCCATAGGGAACATACCAAAGGACCTGAACATTTCTCACATCAATGCTGCCACAGGGACCAGTGCCAGCCTTGTCTACAGACTAGTGTCTAAAGCAGGGGATGCCCCTCTGGTCAAAGTGTCCAGTAACACTGGGGAAATCTTTACGACATCTAACAGAATAGACAGAGAAAAACTCTGTGCTGGAGCATCTTATGCAGAAGAAAATGAGTGTTTCTTTGAACTTGAAGTGGTGATCCTCCCCAATGACTTTTTTAGGCTGATCAAAATAAAAATCATTGTAAAGGATACTAATGACAATGCACCTATGTTTCCATCCCCTGTCATCAATATCTCCATCCCAGAAAACACTCTGATCAACAGTCGCTTTCCAATCCCATCAGCAACAGATCCTGACACAGGTTTCAACGGTGTGCAGCACTACGAGTTGTTAAATGGGCAGAGTGTCTTTGGACTGGATATTGTAGAAACTCCAGAAGGAGAGAAATGGCCTCAGCTGATCGTGCAGCAGAACTTGGACAGAGAGCAAAAGGACACCTACGTGATGAAAATCAAAGTGGAGGACGGAGGTACCCCTCAGAAATCCAGCACAGCCATCCTGCAAGTCACAGTAAGTGATGTCAATGATAACAGGCCAGTGTTTAAAGAGAGTCAAGTAGAGGTTCATATACCAGAAAATGCCCCTGTAGGCACATCTGTAATTCAGCTTCATGCTACAGATGCAGATATAGGAAGCAATGCAGAGATCAGATATATTTTTGGTGCCCAAGTCGCCCCTGCAACCAAAAGATTTTTTGCTTTAAACAACACCACAGGGCTGATTACAGTCCAGAGGTCCCTAGATCGAGAAGAGACTGCTATCCACAAAGTGACAGTGCTGGCTAGTGACGGTAGCTCTACACCAGCCCGGGCAACCGTTACCATCAATGTCACCGATGTGAACGATAACCCGCCAAACATAGACCTCAGGTACATAATCAGTCCCATCAATGGCACTGTGTACTTATCTGAGAAAGATCCTGTCAATACAAAGATTGCCCTAATTACGGTTTCAGATAAGGACACTGATGTGAACGGCAAAGTGATCTGTTTCATTGAGAGAGAGGTCCCCTTCCACTTGAAGGCGGTTTATGACAACCAGTATTTGCTAGAGACCTCTTCCTTGTTGGACTATGAGGGCACCAAAGAATTCAGCTTTAAAATTGTTGCCTCTGACTCTGGCAAGCCCAGTTTGAACCAGACTGCCCTGGTAAGAGTTAAACTGGAGGATGAAAATGACAACCCTCCGATTTTCAGCCAGCCTGTAATTGAGCTGTCAGTTTCTGAAAACAACCGACGTGGTCTATACTTAACAACTATTAGTGCCACAGATGAAGACAGTGGGAAAAACGCAGACATTGTTTATCAGCTTGGCCCTAATGCCTCCTTTTTCGATCTGGATCGGAAGATCCAGAGTTTTTGACAGAGAGGAGCAGGAACGTTTCATTTTCACTGTTACAGCCCGAGACAATGGCACCCCTCCTTTGCAGAGTCAAGCAGCTGTAATTGTTACTGTGTTGGATGAAAATGACAACAGTCCCAAATTTACTCATAATCACTTCCAGTTTTTCGTGTCGGAGAATTTACCGAAGTACAGCACAGTGGGGGTGATCACGGTGACTGATGCAGATGCTGGGGAAAATAAAGCAGTGACACTTTCCATCCTGAACGACAATGAAAACTTTGTGCTGGATCCCTACTCTGGAGTTATAAAGTCCAATGTTTCTTTCGATCGAGAACAGCAGAGCTCCTACACCTTTGATGTTAAGGCAGTGGATGGAGGGCAGCCGCCTCGCTCTTCTACAGCGAAAGTGACCATAAATGTCATGGATGTTAATGATAACAGCCCTGTTGTCATCTACCCACCTTCTAATACTTCCTTTAAGCTAGTGCCACTCTCAGCAATTCCGGGGTCAGTGGTAGCCGAGGTCTTTGCTGTGGATATAGACACGGGCATGAATGCTGAGCTGAAGTACACGATTGTAAGCGGAAATAACAAGGGTTTGTTTCGGATTGATCCGGTGACGGGTAATATCACTCTGGAAGAAAAACCAACTCCTAATGATGTGGGGCTGCACCGCTTAGTTGTCAACATCAGTGATTTGGGTTATCCCAAATCCTTGCATACTCTTGTGCTTGTGTTTTTGTATGTAAATGATACTGCTGGAAATGCCTCTTACATTTATGACTTGATACGCAGGACTATGGAAACCCCTCTGGACCGGAACATAGGGGACAGTAGCCAACCCTACCAAAATGAGGACTATCTCACGATCATGATAGCTATTGTGGCAGGTGCCATGGTTGTCATAGTGGTGATATTTGTCACAGTTCTCGTTCGCTGTCGACATGCATCCAGATTCAAAGCTGCCCAGAGGAGCAAGCAAGGTGCTGAGTGGATGTCTCCCAATCAGGAGAACAAGCAAAACAAGAAAAAGAAACGGAAGAAAAGGAAATCTCCGAAGAGCTCTCTTTTGAACTTTGTGACCATTGAGGAGTCCAAACCTGATGATGCGGTTCATGAACCTATCAACGGGACAATAAGCCTTCCAGCAGAGCTGGAGGAGCAAAGTATAGGAAGATTTGATTGGGGCACAGCACCACCAACAACCTTTAAGCCTAACAGTCCTGATCTTGCCAAGCATTACAAATCTGCCTCTCCACAGTCTGCTTTTCATCTCAAACCTGACACTCCAGTTTCAGTTAAAAAGCATCACGTGATTCAGGAACTCCCGTTGGACAACACCTTTGTTGGTGGTTGTGACACCCTTTCCAAACGATCTTCCACTAGTTCAGATCACTTCAGTGCCTCAGAGTGCAGTTCCCAAGGAGGCTTCAAGACAAAGGGCCCCTTACACACCAGACAGGTAAACGAGCACTTTTACTGGTCTATAAGTACTGCATACAAGTGCCCGATCAACCAGTATTAAAAAGTGCCACTATGTTGTGGGTTGTTTTTTTAAGTTTGTTTTGTTTTAGTTTAATTTAATTTAGTCACATTACGGGGAGAACAAAAAAAAACCCGACCCAAAACAAAAGCTAACAAACGAAAAACCTTGACCACCTTATCATTTACCTGGGGCATAACCATGCATGTGCAAAATGCCTCTGATACTTTGAATTTCGAAGAGTACTGATTGTTAAAGGACTGTTATGCATCCATATGTGTGCACATACATGTGCAATAAATGAAACTGAAAAAAAGTCTTTTTTTTTCCTCCCCTGTATCTGACTGTCCAAATGTAAAAGTTATTGAAGAAGAAAAACTGTTTCATTATATGCTAAATTTCAGTCTGAAAATCTGACTGTTTCAAGATTGAAGTGATACATACATTCAGTTTAAAATTTTGAAGTGTGCTGGCTTGAGTTTCTTTTATAGTTCAAGCTGATTTGTAATCTTGCTAAATTAGCGTTCCTAAAGGGATTAATATTTTCCCTAACAAAGACGGACAAATTTCCAAGCTACTTCATCTGTGAAGCACATGGTTTGTTGGTAGGATGTAACTAAGCCATACGGAAGTCTTCCTCTGTTTTGAGTTCAAAATGATTTTGTTGTAATAGGTGAAAGTTGGTGTCGCATAGACAGATTGTTGCGTATTTCAAAAAATAGCCAAAGCATACTTTTGAAAGCAATGCGTTCTCTGAATACAGCTGAATTGTGCAAAGAAAAAAAAAAAAGTCAGCCCTTTGTAAATATTTTCTCATCTTAGTAATGCATAAGTGATCTGTCATAACTCATTTTAAACTGTGAAATACACCATATGAAGAGGGATTAGGAGGCTGAGAAACTCATATTTCAAGCAAATCCAGCATTGGTTTTTCTTAGGTCTAATAATTCCTTGCTAATAAAGATTTAAATGCTGTGCTGTCTAATTTATTTTGTTGGTGCTTGTCTTTTGCCACTAAATGTGTCAGCGTAGCCTGTAGATGGCACTGAGGTACTATGTCGCTTACGCTGGCCCACTGCCAGCCCTGCAGTAGCTAGGAAGGTTTTGGGGGGGAGGGAAGGATCAAGCTGATATTACAGCCAAAGAACCTTTTATTTAATGATAGTCGCACTGGAGTGGTCAGTAGTTAAGTTTGCATGTTTGCAAGGCAGCGTCCTGAGCGCTTCACTGTCGCTGCACCGACTTTGTAGGTGTTGGGAGTCGCGTTGGTATTCCTGCCGGTGCCCTACCCTCCAAGTGATGGTGATTTGTCTGAATTTATTAGGGATGTGAATCCTAGAGAATCAAGTGAGACACAGTTAGGCTTGTCTTTGCAAAAAGATTTTGACAGTAGCCAAGTTTAGGATAAAGTCATCCTCTTGCTGTTGCATTAGCCTTATCTGAGACGAATGTGACGTTCCTAGAACTGTGTCTTGACTTTGGGTGTCTGTAAGGTGTCACACTAACAAGATGCTAAGAATAAAACAAGCACTTTGAGGCAGTTCTGCTAAAGTGACTGCTCTGAAACAACTCGTACTTACAACCAGACATTGAAAACATTGCAGAAGACTCTCACAAAACCTTAACCTTTCTAAGGACTTAAAAGAAGGGTATACTCCCAGAGCCATCTTCAGGCTGTTACACAGCACCACACAGATACTGTCAGTGTAAGTTAAAAAAGAAACCAATTAAAACCCAACAAATTTATAGAAGAGCTCTGCATAATCTGTGGTTACTCTGATGAAGTTTTCTCCCTGGTTTTAGTTACAGAATGTAACACCCCCAACCCACATGTTCCCTTTCTGTTCTGAAATGTTGTTATTTTATCTTAAATTAGCTTTCCAAACTCTATTAAGAAACTCAGACTTAATCCCTCACAGCATCTAGAGGCAGTTAAGACCCAAGAAATTATTTACCTAACAGATTGTATAAAGCTCTGCACAGTGAAATCGAATAGAAGGGGAAAAAAAAACAACAAACTGTAACAAAAACTACTGGCAGTATTTAGAGTTACCTGTATTCATTACATTAAATAGACTGGTTTCAGATTAATTGTAATATCAGTGGTTATACTTTTATATGGACCCAATTTAAATTCCACTGAAGTGTTACTGAATCCTTTTTGAAGTCAGTAGATACACCTATGATTTGGATTGCTCCCTGCAAAAGCTGTAATACTATATGTGACAGAAAATGTAACTGTTTCTTAGCTAGTTATCTAAACTGAGCTTGTGCATTTTTAGACTGTGGGGAAGGACATAATGTTTTGGTGGTTTTGTTTTTTTTCCCCCAATGGTGAGTGTTAAGGGACATAACATTCTTATGTCCCCTTACCACTTTTGGCTGGAGGAGTATAGCCAGCAATGGCACTAATCATTAGCAGCTTTCCTATTATTCTAATTACTGATTATTCTAATTGCAGATGCAATTCCTGAAATTAGGATGCATTTTAGCTAATATTCATTGGTACAGGAGTTAAATACACTTTCTTAGGTCTTTTTTTAAGATCTGTGCTAGAGTATGGCCTTTAAGCAAAGTATGCCCACTTTAAAATCTTGCTGAATTGTAGTGTGTGCTAATGCCACAGTACCTGAAAAACATGTTTTAAAATTCCTTCAGGAAGAGATTCTTAGTTCTGTGCTCCTGTACTGTTTTCTTGAGGTTTTAACATAATTGATTTCTCTGTATGTAATAATAGAACTTGTGTATTAAGTTACCTATATATTCATCAAGTTTTCTTTGTGTGGTTTGCAAAGGGTGTGAGAATTGTTGTGGAAGATGTTAAAATAGGGTAAGAAGAGTAATAGGATTAATATATATCTAAGAAATACTAGCATTCTCCATTTACTTACAGTTCCTTTCAGTCCAAGGTAAATACACATGCGATGTATCTTGCAGATACATTAATATTAATAGAGAGCTAAGACCTAAGTCTACACTTGGACTTCATTCTAGCAAAATCTTGTTACTTCTAATGAAAGCTTGGCCCTAGAAATTTGTAAGAACTAGGTCCTAAGTAAGAAGTCTTTTAGAATTAAAAAATAAATTGTTTAATACAAATTTCTTAACTTTTTGGGGCTTTGGGTGTTTATTTTGGGGGGGGGAGGGGGAAGGTTTGGGTTGTTTTTCATTGTTTTTGTTTGTTTGTTTGATTGTTTTGCTGGGCAATTTCTGTGCAATCATCACTAAATTTAGTGGAAATTCTGTGGTGGTTAAGTCTTCGCATGTCACTTTGAATTACACAAGCTGATGTTTCAGAAGTACCCAGTATAAAAACCAAAGCCTTCTTCAAGTGCCTATCTTGCAGTAAACCTGGCGGATGCTCTGAAAAGAGCATTTTTGAATACTTGAACTTGAGATTGTTCTAAATGCTAATTCACATAATTGGGAGTATGGAAAGGTTGTTGCACACTACCAGCTTATATAGCGAAGCTTCCAAAATCAGTGTTACGACTCATAAAGAATACTGGAATCTATGCAGGCTTCTCAATCAGTGTTCTTTTCAGTATTTGATTGAACTTTAAAATGTACTTCAAATTAGTAAGTCATTACACCAAACAGCTACACAGAAATACAGTAGAAGATGACATGTTGTATTCTTCTATGTGAAAGACCTCTTATAAAAAGCAAATAAACAGGCAAAAAATCCCTCAGTGTCATTAGACTGACAATAGATTAAAAACAAAAGAAATTAGGGCAAATTTACTGTGGATAACAAATTCATTTAATCAGATTTGAAGTACAGCAGTGACAAGTAACACAAGGTTTGCAAATATGTATCAGTATAGGTTAAGAGCAAAACCTTTAGTCTTTGTTCCTAATCAAATAGAATTTAGGCATATGCATTACTTTCATTTAAAGTGGCGGGACTGATGTAGATCCTTAAAGTCAAAATGACTTCAGATGTCTTCAAGAAAGACAGCCATAAGCACACTCTAAGTACTTTTCTGAATCAAGATGATAATTCATAAACTTTGGAAATGTGTGCGGTTCTGGTAGATTCAGGAAAGCTAAATACATGTTAACACTATTCTTTTATTTCTGTGCTCTGATGGCAGAAATTAAGGATTTGGGGCTTGGCTGACACATTAAATGTTTTCTAAACCAAGGTATATTTTTGATCATATAGTCAATAACATAATATCTATGGCACTTGCTTTGCTCCTTTTTCAGTCACTGGACTTCTTGCTTGACCAAGGAGCAAGCAGCCAGGCTTCTGCTGATCAATGCACATCACTTAAGCTTCTTGTGGCAAATGTAATTGATGTAATCTTACTCTGGAGTGTTTAGATTTGTAACTTTGGGGTTTATTTAAGAGAAAAGAAAAGCTGAAAACATTAATGACTCTTAATTTGATACGCTAAGAGTGGCAATTTCAAGGTGTATAAATTGATGGAAATCTGCATTGGAGCAGTGCAGAGTCTACATCACATCCAGATTTAAAAATTCTATGACCATATCATTCCATAATTCTGTGTGTGGTATTATTTTTTAGTGGCTTTATTCTATTGCTTAGTGTCTAAAAAATACAATTCCATTGTTTCTTTTTTATGCTTTATTTTTTTTTATGTATTAGCATGGATATTGGTCTTGGGTGAGGACTAGTCACCTGGAAAAAAGTCTGCATGTAAAATTCAGTTGTTTTCTAGTTCTCTATATTTATATATCTATACTAAAATAGTAGGAATGTTGAAAATGTAGTGTATTTTTTCTATCCTTGTATAACTGAAAAACAGGTTAACAGATTTTGCTCAACTGTCTAAAGAAATTCATCTTTGAGCTGAGACCAAGCATGGAAAATTTCAGCTGAAAAGAAGAATTTTTCAGGAAGTTAAGAGCATGTGAAAACTGGGGGTTATAATGGAGCTCTGAACATAACCCTAAGCTATAATACCATTTTCAATAGTGACAGTAGAAACGCTAAACTAGAGTAAGGAATATTTTGTGTATACAGATACAGACAGTAAAAGCTTAGCAAGCTTCATTTCTCTTGAAACGTTTCCCATGCAAAAGATTTTTATCAGAATCACTGGGGCCTCATCTGTCCTGAATGTGCAAAGCCAAAGTTTCACAAATGCTAATAAATTTGTGCCACATGGGATTGAGAACTGGATCTTGAGATTTTAATACTACTGGAATTTTGTGATAATGTTCTTTTGTATATAGGAACAAGGGAGGATCTTTTTAGTTTCCATTTCAGATTCTCACTTCGAAGGAATCTATTCTTCTAGCACAGCAAAACCATATCAGCCACACTTTATTGACAGCAATTTTATTGTAGCTAGAGGCTTACAGTAAGCTGTTTATTGCTGTTCCCTAACTCGGTTGACAGCAATTGGGGAATTAATTTTCTTGCCCCTGATGTGCTTTCTTGGGTATAAACAACAGATGTTAAAGATATGAAAACTGTGACCCATTTACATTCTGTCTACCTGTCTGAAGTGCAGGTTTCAAGGCCTAACTACGGTTGCTTCATCAGGTTTAGGATTCCTGTTTTAGAACTGCTCATCTATACATACTCTATACAAGGGCAGATACACAATATCTAATGGACCAATCCTCATCTAGGAAAATTCAGTTCAAGAGTCAGCTATTCAGTTTTCATTTATTTCAGGAGATATGTATTTTCTAACTCCACCATTTAATTCCACCAGACATAAAGAATATACCTGACAAAATGGACATACCATTTTCTGAAAGATTTTACAGGAATTACAGGCCATACCTGAATTTTTGTAATTACTTCTCCCACAAAGTATCATGATGGTCTATAAAGTCTGTACTCAGAAGTTTCCTCAGGTGTTGCTCAAGTACAGCCATCTCAAATGCAGTCTGTAATATCTATTTCTTCGCTGAAGGAAAAACAAACAAACAAACACACAAAATCATATATTGCTTTCTTCTTTTTTTATTACTGCTTTGACTTTCCAGCCTGTGGTGGAATGTATATAAAATAATTTATCCCAACAGACTGATGTCAGCATTTAATCTGTTCATTTCTGGTTTACATGAGATAACATTCCATTGACTAGAAGAAGATTTCCCAGGCTGTAGATAAGAAATGAATGGATGCTATCATATTTTACTGAAGTATGGGAGGAGGGGGCCGTCTTTTGTTCATTTCCATTGGTGTCTTTTAGCAAGATTAGCAAGACATAAGAGGTTTTAGCATCTTACCTAACTGAGATTTTAAATGCTTGTCTAGGTGCAAAGTGCAAGCCAGCTTAACTGTTCATTATAGTTAAAATATCATAAAAAGAAGTTCCTTCTAATATATTTTATTTTTTCTTGTAATAATGCATTTTCTTGCAATTTCTTGCGATAATTTTCTTCTAATGGTTTGTGTTCTAATGAGCTGTAAACTCACTCTGGAAACAGAAATAGCTATGATGGAAGACACCTTAAATTGATGTTTCCTGCACTATTACGTTGGTTGTGCAATTATGAAAACTTCAAATAATATATGAAATTGTTTTGTATAGCAACACTGTTGTAGCCATACAAAACCTTGTGTAGATTCTTCCTAGGACCTAAAGATTCAGGGAAGCTTTGGGGCCACTATAATTTTGATATTAGATTTGTGTCAGTCTTATTAAAAAAAAAAAAAAAAAAGGACTTTCAAGTCTTGGAAGGATTTGGCCTACATTCTCAATTAAGATTTCAGTTTTTGTGAGCACTATGAATTATGTGTCATAACAGAAAGAAAGCTGGTTACAAGTCTGATTTGTAGTCACACTGAGATGGCTGAATTGTACCAGTCTCAAAAGTTATCCATTCTTTGTTTGTTCTTGTCTCTTTTGCAGCTAGTGAGTTGCAGGCGAGATTTGTTTTAAAGTGTTTGCATAGGTTGTCCTGCATCTTCTGTTGCATGGCGTGAAAATTGAGTAACTGCATTTGTCAGGAGTTGTTGGTGTGTAGTGTCTGTAGTTTCCTATGAGCTGGTGATGCAGATTTTTATTTTTTTCTGAACCAATATTAATATTATTATTTGAAAGTTGGTCTGGAATATGCAGGCTTCTTGCTACAAGAAGAATATAAGGAGCCCTTTCATAATGTAGAGCTAAATCCAAACTGGGGGAAATCTGATGATTTACACGATCTGCAGCACTTGCTGATGTTAACTGCTTTATAAAGGCAACACAATAATGTTGAGGTAATATTGCCAAAATCGAAAAAAAAATATGTAAAATTAATGGTGAGTCAAGTGAATTAAAAAGAATTTTATTTTGAGCTGTATTTGATCAAATGTGGAGGATCAGCTGTCATATTTTTCTTCCTTCCTTTGTTTCCACCCTCAGGTTCACAGAAACAATATCTAGGTAGCGTTTTAAAATAGCAGCCTCTCCCCACTCCAAAAAATCAAATCTCACTATTCTCACTGTCTGAAAGAGGATAGCTATAGAGATTGATTTGTCAAATACTTAGTAGCCTCAAACTGATATTCGTTCATTCCTTCCAGCCAAAGATACAACTACTTTTATTTGTAATTTTGCAGGATATTCTTAGTATGTCCTAGGCTTTCACGTGTTATTAGTAAGAAAATTCTCTGAATGTTTTTTTTCAGTTGTTAAAAATGGTTAAACATCTGCCTGTACAATATTTTTGGTTAAAAGAGCTACTTCAGCCTATGCCTTATATGGTCCTATAGCCTTTAAGACACCAAAAAAAAGTAAGAGAAAGACCTTTTTTTCAGGTGTGGATAATATTTGCCATTCTTACAGCTTCTTGTTGATTTTTAGCTGGCAGTAATATCTCTTAAATGGCTAAACCTGATATATGCAAATTTCTGTCTCAGTCTTCAAAATGCCTAAAATGAGAAACAACGGATTTACTAGTGAACTTCATGGTGGAATGCCTGCAGCACTGAGGTTTACGTGAGTCTCTATCTTCCCCATTATTTTTGGAAGAAAGTTTTACAAAAGTTTGGGTTTTATGGGGGGCGGTCAGGTAGCTCCAGAAAAGGGTGCAGACACTGGAATTTTTACAAGACATCCTCCTTCCCATGTAGAACAAGATGCAGAGCCTGAAAGAAAGTGGTATTTAACCCATTTTTAAGTAGCTTTCATTCAATAGGGTGGATTTGAGGAATACTGTTGTTGCAACAGTCCCTCTTCTTGCAGCGTGTAATAAACATATCTAAACATTATGGTTGCTTCAGGTGCCCAACTTGTGATTGTGAATCTAGCCTAGTTTCTGTAAATGAGTTCACAAAAAGTATATTTTGCATAATTTTCAACAGCATACTTAGCTGTGCTCACAGTACTTGCTTTTGTTTCTGTTGACATTATGCTGGGTTTCATGTTGTCTAACTTTGAATTGTACATCAAATCTAACCTGCTTCACTGGGTTCATGATTTACTTCACCTGAAAGAAAATAAGCTGTTTAAAGTGGTTGCCAAAGCTGATGGATACAGCTGGATGAGATACATCCCACACCAGTGAAAAGTATGATCCAGTGTGATCTATGGTCTTCACTTTACCAGTGAGACATTGATCCAGTCCAGTTTTCTCTTTGAAGTCTAGAGAAGGGTTTTTAGGATATGTATTTAAGTAAAGGTATTATTTGAGTAGTGCATATGTACACAAAAATGTATCATGTGCACAGTTTCCTTTGGGAAAGTCTTTAGATTGTGGCTCAGATTCAAAGGCTCCCAAATCAACAGTAAGACTCTTCCGGAGTTTTTATTAGATTGTTGTCTGGCTATTTGTACAGCTGTCTATTTTAGGAAGACAGCACAATGAAACACCAGTTATTTTGTTTTGGTGGTGTTGCCAGTATTTCTGTTTTTGCTCAGCGCTGCATGTTCCTTGATACCTTCTGGGAATGTGAGTAAGAAAAGGAAACTTGTAAACTTTGGAGCTCTACTCTCGGTCATAGCTGGCCATTTGCACTGTAGTGTACAAATGCTTCTTTTACCTCTCTGGTTTAGGTAAGTGTCTATAGCAGTATGAATTTTCAGTCACTTGTCAGATTGTTTCGCTTTCGTCATTTAAAAAATACAGGTCAAAATACCCGTGAAGTGTTAGTGTTACCTGTAAGAGAATTTGAAATTGCCTTCAGTCTGTGACAACAGTACCCTGAAACATGGATCTCACTGAATTCTGCGACATCCAGAGCAGCAGGAGGTAGACTGAGCACCAATAGGAAAGCCCTACTCATCTCCCCTGTTTTTAACAGCTACCAGATAAATAAAAAAAATATAAATGAAATCTGCATCTGTCTAAGGACAGTAAACCTTGACTATTGAAATTTAATATCTCCCTTGTACAGGAGATGGACTTTCCTATTTGAGATTTCATCAGTTTCATTTCATAAAGCTGTTACATCTGTCAAACATTTCAGTTTGAAGTGAATGCCTGATTTTTTTTTTTTTTTTTGCCTTTGTATGCTACAAGAGCACCAGGTTGTCAATCAGCAGAAATACAAAATGAGACAAGATAGGTGATCCACTAGTATGATTGGCATTTTATTTTCATTTTACAACCCTATTTTCTTCCTCAAACTGTAGGGACTTAAAAATGGCAGCGCTTGTCTGTACTGTGGAAACAGTTGAGAAACATGGATATAGTGAAGGAAAGCCTCCCTTTGTTTGCCCCAGTTCTATATGTCTGAACTTCTGGTGGCCATCCTTTTGAGAGTACTGGTACAGTCCAGATGGACAGTGAAGCTGCAGGTGACTATTGGTAGGAATTGTGCAAATGTCAATCTTGTGTGAATGAGGTGAAAAATATATTGTATGAATGAGATTTAAAAACACTTTTATTTTTCTTTGGTTTTGCTACAGAAATAATACATTGCAACAAACTTCATGCAGTATATAATATTTAACCAGTTAAGCAGGACCACTTTTGTGGGGGCTGTGTAAGGCTTTCAAAGTGCCTCTAGGGAAGTGGTCCATACCGTCAGCAAGTAATTTGAATCTTGTAACATGTTGGGTTTTTTTTAATCTACTTGCATGATTACAAATCAGAACTTATGTTTCTTAATGTACTTTTGCAAATTCTGGTCTGAGAAATTATCAAAATGGTAGGTACTTTTCAAGTTTTAAGGAGCTGATGTACTTTTGTGGTTCTGTGATGTGTCAAGTGATAGTATCCCTGCT
>NW_008592728.1:15048-31562 GCF_000691845.1 Merops nubicus
CCTGCTTTTCACTATTACTCAGCTTTGCTCAAATCTAAACTTTGGCCGCCTTCTGTGCTTTAGCAGTTGATTAAGAAATATTCTAATCCATCACAGAGTACCAAAAAACTAATGGCTTGTGAAGTACTTTAGCCTTCAAGCTTCCACCATAAATGATACGAAAAATAGTGTCATTTGGCCAATGCTAAAATACATCTCTTTCTTTTATGAGATACTGTCTCTGTCCTTTCTTGATTCTCTTTTTAATCTCTTTTTTCATTCTCTGAGAACACTTATTTTCGCAAAATGTATGTATGCACATATTAGAAATTTGAGATTTCCCCTCAAATGAATGCTATCACAGTAGAGAAGTGGCACATTTTGTGTACAATCTGTCGTAGAACGCCTCTTCTCGTAACCACACGTTGCTTTAGGTAAGAACTTCATTAAGAATCAAAGATTTGAAGCATTTGGAAGTGTATGTGGATAGAAGCATAATATGGGAAGTAAAACACTTTCTAAATTAGATACATACTTGCTTTGACTTGTTCCAGTAATTTTAAAAGAATCAAATTAGAATGAATTATAGTAAATAATACAAATCTGAGAAGAAAATTCATTCCTGCAATATGTAACACACATTTTCCCTCTGTAGCTTGGTGGCATACTACATTTGGATTGCAAAACTGAGCTGAAGGTATGACAGAGGAGACATTAAGGCCTAACTTCATAATCATGGAATTGGAAAGATGTTAGCTGGGATGACTCCTGGTTATAATTGGAACTGAGGGAGTAAATGTACCTGGGTCTAAGTTGCATATCAAAATCTGAAGTATGTTTAATTTAGTAGACTTGTAATTACTAGAAGCAGGTATAGGATTAATAGAGATGGCTGTAGCGTTATGCACCTGGATTTTAATACCAACCAGAACTGATTCAATTGTAATTGATACTGAATAGGCATACTAGATGTGCATTACAGAGGAGTAAAACTAGTTTCATGTGATATAATGGCTTGTGTGAATAATTCTCCTTCACAGCAGTTAACATCTGTATTGCAGACATACATAACCAAAATCTTCTGTATCTATCTTCACCTACAGCTGCTGGAGTACTGTGCAATACTGTAGTACCAGCTAGCCTGCTGGATTTCACCAGCAATTTTTGTAGCCATTTTCTCTCTGTCATAATTAAAACAATAATTAAAAATAAGGAAAAATAATCCTTTAACATGTTTTGCTTGCTTACTTTTTTTTTTTGTTCATGCTTGTCTCACAGATGGCATAATTCATTCACAATTTGTAATAGGTGTGCTATCTCACTGGTCCTTGTGATAGAAAATTGATTCTGAAAACAACAGCAAAACCTGTAAACCACAAAGCAGAACAGTGGAGACTGCAGCTTGGTAACAGGATAGTGCTTCTTGAATTCAGCAGTCTGAAAGGGACATCGGGACGAGAGATGAAAACATTCACGTATCTTTACATTTCAAAATGGGTAAAAACTCAGTGTGGATGTCTGGACCTGTAGGGAAACTTACTCTTTTAATAAGAAAGCTGGCAGTGCTGCTGTGATATACAGAATGTCAGTGATCCTTGAATCTGTTTGTTTAAAGCAGCATGCTGAGCACTTTTCAGCAGAGCAGTTTCATGCAATGCCTACTATCTACTTCATAGATGGTGCAGATAGCTCCAGACAAAGTACTTCATGTTGTCATTTATGATTTTTATCTGTCATAAGTATGTCCTAGAAGTAATTCCCGATTTCAGAACTTCCATTCTTTGGATCTGTGGTAACCACATTAAAAACCATTCTGCATTCACTATCTCACACTTGATATTTCTTTGAACAGTTTCATGTCCTAGTTCTAGATACAAGCCTAGCTCATATTCAGTATTGTTGAAGTTCAGTTTGGGAAGCCTCGAGCTAGTGAACAGTGTTATATCTTACTTCCAGCTGCCCTCAGTAAAGGTAGTTGAGGGTCAGGAGAGCCCTCTCTGCACTGTGTGCTGCTGCTTGCTACTGCTTGTGACATTTGGAGTCTGATAGGGATGCTGTGATAGCACCTTCAATTAAAAGCCATAGGCAACAAGCGTAGCAGAGAGAATCCTTAAGACTGCTCAACATTATGCCATTGGCTTGACTAAAATAAAACCAGCATGAGAATAAATTTGCTATTAATTGTGATCTTCACCTAAGTGATGCCCATGAGACCTTAGACCTAGCAGAAAACTTTAGCTGAAGTATCAAGGGGCTTTTTTTTGAGATTGCTTAAATTTATCATATTTCTGTTAAAAAAAACCCAAAACTAATACCATTCTATTCCAGTTTTAAAGTCTTAAGCTTTTGCTGCCTGTTTTGGGGTTTCATTTCTTTTATGTTTATACAGTTGCACAGATAATGAGAAAGCTGCAAAACCTGCATATCACTACATGTAACATTGCTTTGCAACTATTTACCACCTCATTAGTTTTTTCAATAGCAAAGATAAGTTAGCATTCTGCCATGAAATTTGAACTGCCACCACATCCAGCTGAAGCTTATAAGCCACAGTGTAGTAACTCTGACAACATACATTAACTCTTGCACCAGAAGGTGCAATCTTATAAACACAAATATGTTGTATGAATTTTCATATCTGTGAAGAAAACTTGTTTGATATTTTCTTCTCTAAATTTTACCGCTCTTAGAAATCTTTTAAAATACAAAGAGAGAAATTTAGTTATTGTCTTACTCTGCACAACTCAATTGACTGAGATAGCCTTGATCTCATTTACATTTGTACTGTGCTGTACACTTATTACTCTTTAAACATGATGTGCCTTTTTCTCATTTTTGTTAAGGCTCTATCTTCACTGGAAAAAAAAAAAAAAGGTGTGTTTTACATCAAAATTGCTATTGTGAAATATCTGTCTAAATGTAAAATCCTTGTGGAGACAAGAAGCAGGTATTTTGTACCTTGGTGTAGCTAGTCAGGGTCAGCCCTGAACAATACACCTGGGGTTGATCTCAACTGGCTCTTCACGGGTGAAACCACAATACCATATCATTAGCAGGATTTTATACCGCATTGCCTACTTCAGTCTAAAATCATGTTACACTGTCTTGCAATGTAAAGGTGCCTTTGAGGATATGAATTACATGTGTACTTATTCTGGGTCCTTTTGCACTTCTAAAGTGATGCAAAGTGAATGTCTACTCTGCTGTCTGGTAAAACCATATCATTTGGTCTTGTGGCTGAATTAAAGTCCTTACTGGACTTTCACATACATCCCTTGTGCTATTAGCAGTGGTACCCCTGAAAGTTCCTTTTGGGCTTGTGTTACCAGCTGGTATAATTCCAATGCATTTTCATACTTCTTCAATGTTGATGATACCTTTTTGCAAACTATCACAATTGCATCTATGATTGCAGCTGCATACGATAGTTATAACTCAGTCAGGCCCCAGAAGTGGACTACTAATGAAGCATCAGTAAATTTCACTTCAGTAAAACAAAGTATTTTATAGGAAGCATGATTGGAATATAACATTTCATCTGTGGTCTACTCCATGCTGACAATAAATGAGTAGAATAGGAACAAATGCTAGTTCCTTTGCAATCAAGGTGAGCAGTCCTGAGCATGAGTTGCCTTATCCATTTTTTTTTTATGCTGTATTGTGAGTCTGCCTGCTCTTAAGGATGCACTTCTCAGTGTTCATCTCCCACCTTTTATAAAATGATTCCTGAAATTGTCCATAGGTTTGCTGTCAACTGAAGGGTTGCCATTCCTTTAAAACCACCTTTAAGATTTGCTGTTTATTTTAGGTAAGCAATCTGGATAACTTTATACCTCTTAAAATGTTCCTTTACTGTTTTATCATCTCTTAATTTTTGATCTAAATTCAATGACTTTTTTGTTGTTGTTGTTGTTACTACTGATCTTTCTAAGTGTTTTGCTTGCTTCATAGCCTGCACAGATGCTCCACATATATAGGGATCCTCATGTTTCTAAGATTTCATAATATTATTATTATTTTTTCTCCCCCCACAAGCCTACCTGCAAGACCATGAATTTGGTTCACAGTCAGTAGGAGACCATGGAAGACATTTCCCATTCACATGTGATACCTGCTGGCTGCTGCTTCCAATTATGCCATGTGCTGGAAAGCCAAGCTGTTGAAGTATTAGAGTCAATGTTGTAATCAAACTAGTTAAAATAGTAACAGTATGTCTCTTAAAGAGTTCTGGACAACGGCTGATTTCTGCCATAAGCAAAATACTGACAAGTCCTGCTTTGTTTTGCTACTTTTTCAGGTAGCAAAAAGCTAGGCATACATTCATTATATTGTAAAATCACAACCTTCGAGATCTTGCTGAATCTGCCCTACAGCTATTTATCACATGATTGCAGGGAATGAAAATAACATTTTTCCTTCTACTAGGAATATGTTGCTAACCTTGAGGCAAGACAGTGCATAATTTTATGTGTGCCTAGTCTTGCTGTTATATATAGACTGTTTTGAGATGAATCAGTGTTATCATTTCCCAGAATTTAGCACTAGTGCTTTACCAAAGCCAAGGAAATTTCATATACTTAGGCTTTTGGCTACGACAGTGACCAGGGATCCCAAGTCTGAGTCACATTTACATTAAAGCCATTTTATTGTCATGAAAAGAGGCCAAGAAGATGCTAATATCATTTACTCCCAACCTTTTTTTTTTTTTTTTTTTGAGGTTAGAACTGCATGTGTTAAGGCTGTCTGATCCTAATTCTGATTTCCCATCCATTCATTTTGTATTTGTGAAGTTACAGCTATTTTGCTGGTGTTTTTGTTTGTAATCAAGAGCTGAATCTGTCTCCACATGTCTGTGCAATCCCACAAGCAATGGCTTGCCAGGGACTCAGTGATCTCCAAGACTCTTTTTTTCTTTCCTACAGCACCTATCCTCTTGAAGCTTCTTGAGTAATCTCTCTTCTGTAATATGAAACATTAATTCACTTTAAATGCCTAGAATCAGGGAAACTGGAGCTCAGTCCCTCTCTGCAGTTACCAGTTGCCGTCAAGTTGACTATCTGATACTTCTATAAGCAGAACTCTACTATAGCTCTGTAGGTAATACGTAACTCTGACTTCTTGGTTTACTTTGTCTGCAGAGTGACCTGCAGCAAATAGTTTTAAGCACATTGGAGTAATTTCTGATACTACATGGGCACTTTCTGTCAAGGCCCACTTTTGAGCTACTTAGGTGTATAGACAGCATATTTTAGGTATTGTCTAAAGATAAACATTTCCAGAATGCAATTTCCAGGCTATGTAAATTAAGTTTCGGGTTTTAATATCTACGATACTTTAACATCTTAAAAGCAGCAGAACATCGTGAAATTTATAGAAAAGTAATTGAGGCTTATACTGATGAAAATAGTTAAATATGCAAATCAGGCTACATCCACTGCTTTAAGGAATAAGATACTTCTGAATGCAGTTGTTAGGATTGTCTGTGTCCTAAGAGGAACTTGTACAGTTATAAAACAGATGTAATTATTTTCTAAGCACAGGGGACAAAAGAATCACATTTCCAGTCCATGGTTCTGTTATATTTTGAGGTAGTTTAACACAATAGTGAGATGCATTATACTTAATCCAAACCCACTGGAGCTTCAGATTATGCTGTTCCAATTTGCTGTGTGAATTTTCTTTAGGGGATTCGTGGTTGATTAAAGCTTGATAAAAGCAAACATCAGAAAGTGAGAAGTTAGTTTTTGCTCTCTTTGGACTGGGGTAGCTGTCCTAAAACACAGATATGAAAGCAGCAGTCCATTTGCAGGCTTAGGTGAGGCAAAAATATTGTGATAAATTCTGCAGAACATACTTGGGCAAAATGCGCTTTTGTTTTATTGGGCATTTTGCCTGATTAAGACCTGTTTTCTCCTTATCTTTGAGTTTCTTGGACAAACTGTCTTGACTCTGATCCAGTAAAGTAGAGCAAGCTTCTTAATCTGGCACATTAAATAAAAGCTCAGCTGGGAAAGGAATGCAGTATTTTGTCTTTGCATTTCAATTGAGCTGAAACTTATTATTTAAGCTTAGGCTGCGAGAATTTTACAAGCCATGTAAAATAATTTCCAAAGCCAGGTGATAGATGCTTGGACTGAATACAACTATATGATGGAACACATCTTTCCTGTTAATAAAACGAAAAATAAATAAATGCAGCATTCAGACTTCCTTATTCAATTCTTTCAAGGAACTCCATTCTGACTTCAGCACTCCTGCTGTTTCAAGTCGTAGACCTTTCTTTTAACACAGACAGCATATTATGCTAATCTGTGTGCTGGGCAAAAGCCCAGTTGGGAGTAGCTGGAAGTCTGAAAGAAGTTTCACTTTTGACCACAGCCCTGTTTTGAACTAAGATTGCTAATGTAGAAAGGCTTTCTATCTCTAGAAGTGTGGAGGAGGTCTTGCAGCTTTTCCTTAAAACTTTTGCATCCTTTTTTGCACTCATTTTGCTTCCTTTTTTTCCTAGGGAAATTACTTGTGTTTTTACAGGTGTAATAAAGAACTGCACTTTTTATTTTTAAAACAAACAAGAATTTTTTTTCCACTTGTACTGACACTTCAATCTCTGCCAAAAATTTGAAAAGAAATCACCAACTGTTCTGTAGTTCTTTAAGCAATTACCACTGAATACATGCACTATGGTTCAAAAGGCAATAAATACATAAAACTTTAGCAAAGAAAATCTAACACAAATCATAAACAAGTAACTGATGCAAGTACTAACAAACATATTTTTGATGTTAATACATATAAAATATAAAATAGAAGTACATTGTCAGTAATTCCATGAGTGATCTACTGTATCATGTTATCAGACAGTGAATGAGGGGAGGCTGCACATACACTGTATGCCTATAAACTAATATATGTCCCAGGAATACCAAAAAAAACTCTGTCTAATATACAGAAGTATTTGTTAAGAAGCTTAACCAAACAATATGGTGGGCTTTGAGTAATATCATACCAGAAGGTCCATCCTTCAGTTCTCTGAATCATAAGAAGAAACAGATTGTGTCAAATGGAAAGTGAGAAATAACATAATCTAACCAATCTGAACTTTGGCAGAGTCATTGTAGGCTGGCTGAGGTTTCTTGCCTATTCTCAGTTAATGTAGGTATTTGACACAATACTGAATAACTGACCATTTAAATTTGGATTTGTTTTCCTGGAAAGCAAAAGTCTCAGTGGGCTAGTTGCATAGCACTCTTCAGGGTCAACCAGCAGGGTAAACCAGTTGATTGCATCAATACTCACCAATCTGGATTTGGGAATGGAAGTATTTAAGAGAGCCCAGGAAAAAATACAAGCTTGCTTCCTTCACAGTTTTTATTGCTTCCTCTGAAGTCTTCTGTACCTGATTCCTGTTGATCTTTGAAGTCCCCAAAAAATATTTTCTTGGGTTTGGGAACTGTCACTTTTTAGAAATCTACTGAAAAGTTTTGTGACTCCTGCTCTTTTTGCTGAGGCTGCAGACTTTGTTTTTCAGTCTCTTCAAGGTGCTTTGGCTTCTATTCCTGTTGTTTAATTGAAGGTAACGAGTATTCGTACCTTTTCCCTCACTCTTGTCCTGACTGCAGGCTTACTGTTTTTCACCTTTGTTTTTTTCAACAGAAGAATGGACAAATACTCCCACAAAGTAGCCATTGTTTGTTATGAAGGAAATCATAGATGTGTTGCATATTACTGGCTCGTGCTGTTTTAGCAACAGTTAGTATTAACTGTGCAGGCTTAATTAGCATGTTTGCTTTTTGAATCTAAAACTATAAAGCCATCCTGTTTCCTAAAACAATCCATGTAATTCTGTGTAAATGACAGCTATTTCAAACAGAACAGGCAAAAATACTTACATGGGATGTAATGCTGCATAGCTCCTAAAAAAACATTATTAAAAAATAAATTCTTTATATAAGTTTAAAAGTGTTTTGGAATAGAGAAATATCATTATTGCTGTTGTAGTAGAGGGTAAAATGAGACAGAGAAACAACGTCTTGAAGGTGACACATTTTCCAAGCCAGCAGTAGAATATGGATAAAAGACTGTGTACGTTAGATGCAGTGGATATGTAGGGCAGTTGTCGAATTGTACAAAATTTTGATGTTTTCATGGAGGAAAACATAACAGTTTTAGAAAGCTGAGAATGCCAATACAACATCAGCAGTTATTTGCATAGCATTGTCAGGGACATCTATTCTGTAGACAATTCAGTGAATCAGAGCCGTCTGTTTAATCAAATCAAGTCTCTGTTGTAGCAATGCAAAGAGGTTATGTCTGCTGGCAATCTGATTTGAAATCAAATGTTTATGGATTAATGAACACAAGACAATTGCTTCTAAGCTTCTTTTCAAGCAAAATCTTAGGTCTTTAGAATTGTGGATAAGTAGAGAATGATTAGCCAGGCCTGACAGCACAAGTGAGAATTTATCCCCTCAAACATACACTCTTTACAATTAAAGAAAATCCAAGCAATTAGAAGCTGCCAAAATAAAGCAAAAAACCCAAAATTTACAAGTGGTGTTTGTTAATTATTAACATATGGTAATGTAAGCAAATTTTAATCGTACTTACATTATATTCTAATTGAACAATAAACCTAACAGAGCTATGTCATTTCTTATGAACTAAGGACCTGTCCCACAGTCTGCATTTTAAAGAGCAGTCCAGACCTCATCTTCAGACAACCCTTGCATTTTAATGTATTGGAAAAAAAAAGAAAAAAAAATCACTTTCTTTCTTAGCAGTTGTTGTTCATTACATTATCTTTGAAAACTGTGAACAATGTGTGTATTAGAAAAGGAAATGTGTAATCCGTTTGAGTATAAAAGAAAGTTCTTCTTTTATAGGAATTGCTTCAGAAATAATTCAGGTACAATTTTGTGTTCCCTTTGGTCTCTTTCTTCTCTAAGAAGGCTCACTGCTTTGGTTTGATACTAAATTAGTTATATCTAAATGCCACCTTCGTTTCTGCCCCCACTGTGCTTAACAGTTAATTTTCCAAGACAGAATAAAGAAGTCCTTGCTTTCGTATTTTATCCCATCCCCATGGTGCAGTAGACCAATAAGATGCATATAGTTCTTACTGAGTTAAGAGAATAAGAGTACTTCTCTGAAGAAAATTGGCTAGCTTTCATTCACTACATAAAAAAAATCAATTAAAAATGGAAACAGCTGGAAATTAACATCTTCCTCTTGTCAAGAGTGATTATGAAACTTCTCCCTGATTTAACTTTCTCTTTATTTGTTTTAAGATGATCATTATTTTGCAATGACTCTCCTGGACGCTAGAGTAACAGTGATCCAATTACCTGCTTGGGCTTGTTTTCAGAAAACTTGACTATGTGTAACATGGGATCTACAAGTAGCTGAACTGTCTTCTGTGCACAAGATAGCTGAATCCTAAGTTCAATAGGGGGATGAAATTTTTATCAGGATGGTTTAGGGTTAGCAAAAGACTTCCATTAAAATCTGTGGGAATTTTACAATTGGTAGTAAGTACTTTTGAAAAGCCTACCCTTTTGCCTCACTTTAAATTCGTGAGGATCAGAGAACCAAACCCTGCGGGTGTTTTGTCTGCTACTTCATCTGAAAGGTAGTCCAGTTTGGAAATTAGAGCGTTTTAAATTAAAACATTAGTGATGACAGCAGCTAATCTGAAAAAAAAAATAAAAAAATAAAAAAAATTGGCAAGACATCAGCCACACTGTCTTAAAATTATAGCAGGTAGATTCTGTTTTGTGCAAGGAGAAGCTCCATGAACTGGTCACTTTGATCAAGTTTCATATTATGTCATCATCTCAAAGTCTTGATTCATTTAATGTATAATAATGACTCATAATTTTTAGCTGCTTACTTTGGTTCTATTGATTTTGGTAGGTTGGTTCAGTTATTTTAGTTGCATTAGTTTTGTTAGGCCTAAAATAATTTCAGCAAGGAGAATATGATGTCACTCATCATACCACCTTTTCACTATCTATGTGCATGTGTAAATATGTGTACAGGTATATACATGTGCTTATTATGTATTGGATTATGTATACTTCCGGAAATACACTGAGGATTCTACCTTAAAGAAAGGCCAAAGTACATTGTTCATGTTGCCTAAAGAACATGCACTGGCGTATAGTTAATAACTGAAGAGACATGGGAAGAAAGTTCAAAGGGATTTTCTGCACTTTGAGAAAGGCTAACATTACTTCTTCTACAGCTAACTCAAAACTGCTTTACATTTTCAAGTTGAGAAGTCAATGAAGTCCTCAGGTTGTACTGGACAATCTCTTTGTTTATAAAAACAGCTGAAGATCTAATATAATGACATTTGAGAATTAAAATAAGTGGGGATGCCATTAAGGCATTGGCTAGCATGTGCTAGGAGAGAGCTTCTAACTGGGAGAGATCTTGAGGTACCTCCATATGAATATTTTGTGTTCCATTTAGATTTACTGATATATTTTAGCATTTGTTTCTTGATGTGAGATTCTTCAGGGTTGCAACTACATGAATATTTGGTGCTGTAGGAGCTGGGCAGATGTTTTCAAAACTCCAGTCAGGGGAACACCATGTCGGTATTGATACTGATCTGTCAGGTACCAAAATTTCCATGTGTGGGGGTGTAGCACTCTTGCATTGTGCTAGAAGATAAACTCCTTGCCATCGGCGTGGCACGGTTGATGGCAGCACGGTTGGGCCCTGCCTGTGCTGATGAGAAGGCCTGTCCTGAGCATCTCATTAGGTAAAATCCAGATGCAAATGTGGTAGGCAGCAGTGCAAACTGGTGTGACTTATTTTTAATATGTGGTCTCTGCTACTACTAGTATGAACTTTAGAGAGCTGCTTAGGGTCAGAATTAGACACCCAAAACTTCTTTTCCAATCAGATTTCTTTATCAGATACTGAATGGTAACCATTGCTCAGTATGCATTAAGAGCTCTTAAACTAACTTTCATTTTCACATAAGAAATTGCATTTTGCTGAGTTTTATCATAAGAGTATGCTGCTGTTTTGAAAAGTATTGCAAGGACACATGGCTGATATTACTGATAGATCATTTCTGATTATATGTAGTACTATAAATGTTGACATTTGACAGTGAAATCGCAACTCTTTTTAAAGCTAGTCATAGAAAATCATTCCAGCTTGCCTTTAATTACAGAATATGTTAAGTTTGGGTTGGGTTTCTGTAGTCCTATCAAGCTTATATATGATTCTTCTGCACAGAATTTCCTGCCTGTTTTGTTTTGTGTACATCAAATCAGTATACACTGTATATAGGCAATATACACTGCACCTGTGGGTGAGCAAGGCTGATTCATGCAACAGCGTGCTGAGAAACCTAAGCGGTGTGTGACCAGCATGTAGATCATAGAATCACATCCATGCTCTCTGGTGAAAAGGATATGATCTTGCTGGACTTCTGAAGGATGAAACAGTAGAGAAAGTGCAGTACTTCCAAAAGACAAGTCAGATCTGAGATACAAAATGCTACAACTTTAAATGTCTGAGGTAACTAAGAAGTTTATTTTAAAGTTTCCTCTGTTTTGTGGTTGATTGTGAAGCTTTGGATTTTTTTTTTTTTGTAGTTTATTACTTATTTATTTCACTATTTATTTTATTTCAGAATTAAAATATATAAATATTTAATCATTTTTTTTCTTATTTAATGATTGTGCTTCGTTATGTCACTGAATACAGACCTTAGTATGATAAGCAAACAAGTTTTTCTGTGAAGGCTTCACTCCATAATCAATCACAAATCCTGTCTGAATCTTTTACTTTTTCATGTCACTGGAGTTAAACCAGTGTTTACAGGTTTCAGTTAATCAAGCTGATGAAAGGCTGGCTTTTGTTTGTTTGTTTTCCTAAAAAATAGATGAATTTGACTTTTGTCTGTAAGAGGGAAAACCATAGGGATACACATACTTGATTTAGGATAGAAACCCTGTGGCTTTGTGCGTGTGTGTGCATGTGTTCATGTGCGTATGAGAGAAAGAGAAGATTCAGACAGATAGATTACTTTGCAGTGTAAAAATGTTAAATTGAAAAGAGAAATGCTGGTGTTTATACAGAATCTCTTATTTAATGAGAGCAGCCCTGGAAAGGAATGCTCCCAGTAATCTCTCTTTAACTGACTCGAGTGGAAGAAAGCCAAGTTGTTCAGTTGCACAATAGGTTGCAATCATGTGGGAGGGTTCCCAGTTGGGAGCTGAAAACTGGAAACCTGACATGCATAAGTGAACGAAGCTACCCTATGTGGTGTGTTGATTTAAGATCTTTCCCTCCCTCCTTAAAAATACAACTGGGCTTCCGCTTTTGTCTGGGTGCTGAAGAGGCGACACTGTGAGACACAAAATTAGTTTAAAATTGACATTTTGGGTGTCGTTGGTAATTTGTCCTGACAGTACGGCCACTGGTTGTGATTGCGACAAGCAGGCTTGATCCAGGCAGGCACTCTTAAGAGCCAAATTTAATAGACGACCACTGTAATTTTCTGCCTTGCGGACAGCAGAGACTTTCCAATGTTCCTTCACCACAACAATCAGGGATTACTAAATAACAAGTCCACAGGATTGGGGGAGGATTGGAAGGATTAATGGAGTATGACAAAATTGCACCTGAGGGGGAAAATCTGTAGCAGTTTTTGTATGGTAATGTGGTACATCAGGTAAATTGGCAATTGCTACTGATCTTTACACATGCATGTCTTCAAATAAAGTGTGTGAAAGTCAAGCAGATGCAACTATGTGGCTAAGTCTGTCATAAATATTTATGTCATCAATGACATAAATCACTTAATACTATCATTTTAGAGTATTTTGGTGATCAACTATATTAAGCATCAGCAGATTGTAGACACTGTAGTAAATATTTTTTTTTTTTTTACTCTGTTATAACCTCTTATCCTGCTGAAAAAAATAAATCCTAAAATAGATTAAAAATGTAGGGTTAGTCCAACCTTTCTCTTCAAAAAGAATTAAGGAATACTGTTCCTGTTTAGGAAGACTATTTCCAGCTTTACAACTTCAAAAAAAAAAGAAAAAATGTTTTGCAGTTACCATTCATGTGTTGACCTGATGTTAAATGAACCCCCTCTGTCCTTTTGATAAATATCCTTTTCAAAACAACAGTAACAATCTTAACCTCAAGTTCTTATGGGATATTAATATTTTTTAATTGACTGTTTAGCACCATGAAACATCAGAAGTTTGTTAACAGGTACTTAGTTTCTTTTCACACTAGTTTAAACCAAGAATCCCACCACTGACATCAGTGGATTCACATGAAATATAAATAAGGAGAAACAAGAAGAGATCCATTTGTCTTTATTTTTAAAACTCTGACTATTCCTTGGAAGGGGACTTATCTATTAAATGTTGTTTATGACCTCTATAAGAAAAATCTAAATTTGGGAGTATTTTTTTTTTTAATGAAGTTTAAGGTTTAGGTTTGTGTTGTGTTCATGATAGCTGAAGTTAGCCTTTAGAGCAAGATACTTTTCCTTTCTTTCCAGTTTGGTATAAATACTTAGACAATAGGGGAAATAGCAACTAGTGCAAATGATTAAACTTTTGTCTATGTAGATCTACATAAGAGAGAGAAAATAAAGAAAAACCACACACATATTTGTGAGTTGCTCTATCTGAGGTCATCTCTCATGTATTGTGAATTGTTTAAGGAAACAGTTATTTGGCAGCTTTGACTGAAGGTCATGTTATTTAGACTTTATACTAGTGAAACAGCAAACGATTCATTAATTCCATTAGCCATCCTTTCTGCAGACTGGGAAAAGCACAAGTAATTGTCAACCATTCCTCCTGTATACTTAAGCTGTCAAGGATCCTGGAAGGCTTCAGTTATCCTCTTTGAAGATACAAAAGGAAAGGGTGGGCTATTTTGTGTCTTTAAAGCAGAAATAGGGAAAAAATATGCCACATAATGTAAGCTAAAAGATTTCTTTTTAACCAGAAGTGACACTCTAATACAGAAATACTGGGCAGTTTTCTGACTAGTAAAGCTACTGTTTTGTGGGTGTTTTTTGTTTTGTTTTTTTTTTTTTTTTTTTTTTTTTTTTTTTTTTTTTTTTTGGTTTTGTTTTTTTTGTGTGTGTTTTTTTTTTTTTTTGTTTGTTTTTTTTTAAAAGTCTTTAAGTACAGCCTGTCAGCATGCCATTAGTCTTGTCTCTGAACCTGTCTTGTCTCCAGGAGCCATGCCAGGGACTTCTCATTTCCCTTTGCATTCCCGAGGCAATCCATAGGTCTCACCCTGCATGCTGGTGTGTGTGGTAGACAGGCGAGTGTAGCGTGACTGAAGTTGGTGGGCATGCTGCACACTTCTTGCATAGATATTAAGCAAAATCGGGGCCCAGAGTTTTATAGCTTTTCACCATGACGTTTCTGGTGGGTTAGCAGGCGGCAAAAGTGAAAAACATCATGTGGATCTGCAAAATTATTAGCATTTCTTCTTGCTGCTAACAGGGTTGACAGCTGAAAGCCTAGTAGACTACATTTAGCATGAAAAAGCAACAAGAGGTTCCAGGATTAATAGCCTAGCCAAAAGTGGATTACATGTGAACTGGAGTGTCTTCCCTCAAAGTGATCAGTGCTATTAGGTAGTGTTTTGCAGAGACTGTGGACTTTTTCTCCATAGAAGAAACAGTTATACTGAAAAGACAGTGAGGCTCTTTGGTGCAAGAGGCTTCATTTTAACTATGATGAGGAAGTCTGGGAAAAGTAGGTAAGCAAGTCCACCAAGGGGGGATTTTTGTCCACCCTACCCATGTGCTTAAAGAAATAGCATGCTCTCTTCTGCAGGTCTTAATGTCCCAGAAATCCTCTATGGTGGTTAAAAAGCCACCATTGGTTATTACATATTTCAGCATATTCCTTTCATTTTGGCAATAATGAATGCAAAACTGTCTTGTCCTTTGCAGTGCTTTGAGCTGTTCAGATAACACATTTCAGAGTGGTTGGACACAAATCACATAACCCTACTGTGCTCCGTTTGAAAGGAAAGCACAACTTCTAATTCATTATTGGCTAACTAATTTTCTGGTATGCTTTTCCCACAATTTTGAATGGCAGTCCCACACCCCCAATACATGGTCTGTTTAATTGTGGTGCTGAAAACTTGACTTTCTCTTTAAAGATGTAATTTTACATCCCAATTGTTAAATAATTAATAGTTTGCTGCTCACTTTTCAATCCTTAAAAAGGAAACACTTTTTGAATACTTCTCAAGACATAATTTTGTCACTATGTGATGATTTTTCTCTAAAACATGAAAAACTGTGGAAAAGAGGTCCATCTGTTGGGAAAAGTTTTGCTCTGTGTATGATACAATGTAATGAGTAAACATAAATGTAAAACACTTGATGTGACGATTTGCTATATAATGATTATGCAGTAGTTAGTAGTCACAGTATACTATATTACTCCTGTTATGTATTTTGGAGGTGGACGCTATGGATTCATAATATGGTTTAACTCGTATAAGTAGTATCAATCCATCTGAGGGATCCTTCTCCCCCAGGTTGAAAATTATGAGTTTACAGTGTTGATTTTTTTAATCTTATGAGCCACTACAGAGTGGAAAATATTTAAGGATAGCAGTGTATGTACTTCTGTATGTTACTGGGTGTTAAAATAAACAATCAATTGATTGTTAAATAAACATATATATAATGCATTATATTTATGCAAAGAATAGCTGAAAAATCAGGTGATGTGTTTCACTCTTACTGTAGTAATAGGCACCATTGCTATGTATCTATCTATGCATAGTTTAGGAGAGAATAAGATGCTGTCTATGATTCTGTAATATTTTCTTCATTGTAGTGGCCATTAGGTTGAATAAGAAGTCACGGACATATATAGTAATGAATCTTTAAAACGATCATATTTAGCCAGTGTTGGACAGTGCAAACAAACAGATGTCCTTTAAAAAAATAGACCTTTGTACACTTTGAGTAAAGAACTACCTAAAAAGGTTATAAAGTAATTGTGCATTCAAAATGTATTGAATTCCATTTTTCCTTTGCTATATTTTGTCAAGCATTTTCATTGTAAACAGTATGCCTCTCACACATGTCAAATCAAAACTCTTTATTTTAAAAATATATACCTAATGTAATTGGAAGCTTATTGCACTCTCATGCAATGTATATATTGTGACTTCAAAAAGTCTGTACTGAACTTTGCTTAAACTGCTAGTATGTGGATTTCTTTCAAATTTTTTTTTAATTAATGATATTAAGGATAAGATCCTTTCTAAATGTACTTTAAAATTCACAATAAAGTTTCAGAAGTTGTTTTGTACAATGTTGAGGCTTTGTGTTGAATTTTCTTGTTGAAATCTTTTTAAATGGGCAGGTACCTTGACTAAGTTTCACATTCCTTTAGTATGTGTAAATCTGGGTTTAACATCATTATGATTTAAATCATATCACAAAATGCAGTATATCGATTTACTTAAGAGCCATCTTCATTTAATTAGGTATTCCTGCT
>NW_008592728.1:31593-69362 GCF_000691845.1 Merops nubicus
CAGCATCTCTTGGCACTTCAGTAATTTCTGCTGGAGATTCAGTTGGGGTTCAAGAAACTCTGTTGGACTTGGAAGTGTAAGACTAAATGTATACTGTATTTTGTGTTTCAGTTCAATCCAGGAGACAATACAGAATGAGTTGGATAAAATAGTGGGATAAACATAGAAAAAAACATGTATTTAGTTTAGAATATCTAAAAATATGGGTTATAGCTCTCAATCAAAACAAAAAATAAACATGACAATACTGGAAAAAGATGCAGTGGTACAATATGCAGTCCAGCCTATTGCAAGCTTTCATTTTTATTCTCTATGTCTTTTGTTTTTAATGCTATTTTATTATTAGATGATTCAGTAGTTATTGCAGTAAAAATGTTAGTGGCCTCGATGGGGAATTTGCCTGAGTAAAGAGGTAATTAAAGTCACTAAAGCTCAGAAAAATTATTATTTTTCATTTCTGTCCTTCCCCACATGGAAAAAATACAGGACAATTGTTTTGCTCAGAAATGGAAGTTTCGATTTAGCTATGTATGTTTAGCAGTGACTGAAAAGGTTAAGCAAGAGGATGGTATCATTTTTCTTTTGAGGATAAAATAGTCTATTACCTGTGAAATTTACTACTATTTAGCTATTCTCTTAACCAAAAGAGGATTATAGTTTAAACTTTATCTATGAAAAATTAAAAAAAAAAAAAAAAAATCTAGCATTTTCCTATTGATGTCACTATGCAAATTGCTAGTAGCAGTTTTAGTTCATTGATGTAGGTTTGACAACCCCATATGGTATACCTGTACTAGAATTTTTCAAGATGCTTTCACTGACACTGTAGATTTGTATATCGAAAAACATGTAGCTTCATAATTTCCATTCAGAAATCCCAATATATCTTCTTAGTTATGGTTAGCTAGATTTTTGCACATTAAAAATGTAATTCTGACATCCAGTCAATCTGATTTGAGAACAAAGTAAGTCTATATGTCTTTTAAAATCCCCTATTTGACTTCTCAGTTTAAATAGGTAAAACTCTTCCAGAAATCATTTCCCACTGCAAAGCTTCAGCTGAGGTCCAAGGCAAAATTAGACCTAATTATCTTAATGGCAGATAATACTCAGCTGAATACTTTACTTAAGAAATGCCTTAAATTTAATGGTGCTATTCCTACAGAAAATCAGATCTTTCTTTTCGAGTGACTCCTTCATAAAAGACCGAAGAACAGTTTTGAATTGTCTTTGAAAAAGAAGCTGAAATTCAGGCTCTAAAGAGAGTCCTCAGATCTCTAAAGAGATAGATAGTTTCACCATACTTGGCTATTTTTTAAAGTCTTCAATAACATTTATCTCATTAAAGATCTGCTATAGGGCTAACTGAACACTCAATTACAGGGAAGCACTGATACTCCAAAGGAGAGAGCCATTTTCACTCTTAATTCTGGAAATGGGAATGGATGTTCAAGTATTTTCATGTTGAGGAAACACCGATGACCAAAAGGAGGTAGGATCATGGACTTTTCTTGCAAATACAGGCAGAGACCAGAAATAGCACACCAACATTATTGCACAACAGAATAAACAAAACACTCCGCATCATCAGGAATTAAATATGGCACGTTGACCATCGCCTAGTTGGACACTAGTCATTGCCTGCTCCACTTGCTGGTACTCGAGACCCGTAATTGTCTCTTGATGTGTGACTTTGTGTCCTTTTGCTAAGGTTCACATCTTTGCCTTCTCTGCTGTGAATTATGAATCGTATTATTGCAATATTACTGCCAAAATTAAGTGATTAGCCTAATTCAGAACCTGATTGTGTAATCCAGGCTCATGTTAGCTGGCAGTGGCCAGGGGCCCTGTTAGTGTCAACATGGCACAATGGGCTTGTAAGTGCTCACGGGCGTGCTGGGGGTTGTGTCACCTAGTGCTGAGCAGGTGGGTTTCCCTGTGCAGAATCTGACTTTAGACAAAGCTGAGAGCTCCTGTGTTCATTTTTAAATAATTTGATCTCAGTTACAGAAAAATGATCCCTGGCATCCATAAATAGAAGTCCATCCTGAGCTTTATTTTATAAAGTCTTAAAATACTGCAATATCTTGGTAAAATGTTGGGAAAAACAAAAGTATATTCAAATTAGTTTATGGTAATTTTCCTCAAATAGTAAAGACTTCCTGTGCTGGGCTTTTTTTTTTTTTTAAAGCTACATGTGAGACTTAGGAGTGTCAGTTTCTGCGCCATTCATTCATGCTGAATACCATACACCAACATACACCTTGTCTAGCTTAAGGAAAGGCAAATTCTGGCCAAAAAAAAAAAAAAAAAAATGATGAGAGCCAGCTGTAGAAGAAGGTGGGATAATATGAACTAAAATCTCTTCACTGATGGCAATCATCAAAGGAAAAAAGAGAAACATAGTTTATTATGAACCCAGGGGAACAATTTAATTTAGTTCTTGAACATAGATAAACTCAAAAACAATATGCTACAAAAAGAGCTCTAAATTAAATTTTATTTTGATCTTACAAATATTACAATTTTTTAGGTGTTGTGGGTTTTTCTATATCAAGATCATTGCATGAAGTTAGATGTAAAAAGGCATTTAACAGTCAGACTCCGTGACTTTTGCATGAATGCATTTATTTCAATTTTATTTTCTTAATAGAAGACATTATTTTGCTGAGGAAGTTTCAGGAAATGCTCCAGCATTTTTACTTTGCAGCTTTCTTGAAGAAAGGGAATTTTCCAACAGCCAGTGCCTAAGTATCTGATAAGAGCCTGCTTCATAAGAAATGCAGTAAACTCTTTTTGTCTTTGAAAAAGGCTTCCCTAGATTTTTGATGCGGAGCAGATTTGCTGGAAGAACTTGTTCCATTTCATTTTTGCATATTCACTTTGCATTTTATACAAAATGTTTTCTTGCTTGCAACATGAAGCAGGATCTTGTCACAGCACCGCAAAGGGAAAACATGTAGTGGGCTTGACAATATGCTTTCGTTAAAACTTTAAAATGTAAATATATGGAGAAATGCATGTCATAGCCCATCATGGAGCTTCACAGCTATTGCATTCATTGCCACTAGTATGTGGCAGGGTTGTTCTTTTTTTAGCTTGTTTCCTTTGTATATGTAACTATATCCAGCGAGTTATATTTGGGATTGAGTGTTCTTCCAATTTAGCTAATCAATAGCTCCAGCTCCATTAGATCATTAGCAGTTCAAATTAGTAACTAATGGTTAACAGATTTTTAACATTGCAACTTTTCTCCCCTCAAGTTCTTTCTCAAGCTTCTTTGCAGCACTATTTTCAGGTTACTGTTCAATGTCTTATCAAAAGGAGTGGGTGGATTAGAATTCGGATACATGAGAAATGTTAAATGGAAATTGTTCAGCACTGCTTTGACTATGACCAGAAATATGTTAATTAAAAAAAGTGGAAAACATAATCCTTTTTCTGAATCCAAATAACTATGACAGTTCCTACAGTTGGGAGGCATGGGGCATGCTTTAGCCAGAAAGCTATTTAGATGGATCAGAAAATATAGTGTAGAAAGATTATACTAGTGAATCCAATTCCAGAAGTGTCACATCATCCCTCCTTTTGCTTTTAGTTTCTTATTTTAATGTTAAATACTTGAAATACAATCTATCATTTGGAGCATATGTTAATTACAAAATGTAAGAGCTCATTTTGCTGTCAGAAACTACTTTTTTGGTCTGGTAGTACACAGCAATATGTTTAACAATAGCATTATCAATAGTTTGAAAAGCTTTTTTTTTCTCCAGCTTCCAACTGGCCTTCCTAAAGGCATGTTTAGAGGTCATAGAGACAAGTCTTTTTCTCCTGCCAGAAAATCATGTCCCTTAGAAAGAGAGGGTGATCACAGAGGACAGTTCCAGGACTTATCCTAGGATATCTTTTTTCTTTGCATACAGGAGTGTCACTGTTCTGTCCTTCATAGGAAATAGAGGTGGAAGTTGTGTGTGCTTCAATGACAGGCCTAGGAGACATCATTTTACAACCTTGGCATTTATCTCCATGTGTACTTCTAGACCGTGGTTGTAAAACAATTATTCTTGCAATTGATACACTTCTTTTTATAGAAGTCTCTGATAGGACACTTACAGCTCTGTGGTGACATTACCTGCATTCCACAGGGGTAGAGTAAGAAAGCTTCAATGACATTAACTCTGTGCTTCATTATGTTTTTATGCTTTATTTTAAAAAATATTTTGACATGGCTTTTCTGTGGGTTTCTTTATTGTGATTTTTTTTGTCTTCTCTTATGCTGGCCTAGTCTTTCCAAAATTGCAAAATTATTGATTTTTTTTTTTCTTTCCAATTAATATTCTTTCTTAGTTTCTTTTGCTGATATAGCTGCTTTTCATGATGACACAGTATTATCTTGTTGGAGGCAAATGTTGACATCACCTAGAGTTATACCTTTAAAAATGGAAATAGTATATTACTGTTCTGATCCAAATCACTGCACAAATACTATTGTTAACATCTTTGCTATAGACCATGATAAGAAATTAGGTAGTCTGTCTTTCTAAGTGTGACAAGTGTCAAGCTACAGTAGAAATAAATGGGAAACCAGCATTATTTAAGAGACAAAATAATTCACTTTCATATCCAAAAACAGCTGGTTGCCAAAAGCAAATACTTCACTTAAATGTTTTAAGACTTCTTTAAACAGATCTGTTTCAAGGCTCCTAATTAATAAAAAAAAAAATTAAAAAATTTAGACTTATCAGTAGAAATACAAAGTTTACAAATACAAATGATTTTTAAAACCCTCTTAAATATTTTCTCTCAAGAACTGATGTCACAAACTGCTACATAAGAGGAATAGTTTCTGAGACATAAATGCTGTCATCTATTATCAGCTGCCTGCTTCTGCAATCATCTTGGATTAAATTAATCTGACTGAATGACCTAATCACCTAGACACCCTTTATAGTTAGTGGAGAGAAACAAACAATTTAGTGGTTTGACTGATCTCAATTCATCCCGAAGTAGGCGCCCAAAATCAGTCCTGTGAATTTAAACCTAAATGTTAAGTAGCTCATGTGTACACATGAACCCTGCAGAGATTTAAAGCTAGCTGAGGTCAGTTTTTTCAGACCTCCTATTTCTTTGAGTATTCTGTTCAAATATTTCCATCCTTGATATTTCTCTGTCCAAGGCTGCAAATTAAATATATAGAATGAAAGTCGTTACTTGCAATGCACTTAATTTAGAAATGTCTAAGGAAAAGAATTAAATGGAGCTGAATGTTTTCAGTGATGTCAGGTGGAAGCCTTGATAGTCATTGTGACTGAAGTATCTCAACAAAGAGCTTAAGTGATGATCCTAGAATTTCAGTTATTCTTTAACCGTAATTTAAAGTAAAATTGTTTTTATACCAGTTGACCACTTAATGACAAGAGATTTACATGTTGGTTGTTACCTCTTTTGAAGCAGGTGAAGGAGTTAATTCTTAGGACATTTCTAAGAGCAAGCCCTCTAGCCACCAACTACTTTAACCTATTTTTTTTTTTTTTTTGTTAAAAAAAAAGAGCATTAAGTATTAAATTTTATGCTGTAAAGTGGCTCTTTTATGTTTGTCACCTGTCATCTTGAAGCCACCTGTGTCTGACTTGTGTCTATCTTTCTCTATAAATTGGTATTTTTCTAATGGCTAGTCCAGAAAACTCAAATCTGAATGATAGGCTAGAAGTCTTCCTTTCTTCCGTGTCATCACCAATTATATATGAGTCAGACTAAATTGCTAAATCAGGTTTTTGTGTTTTTCTTATTCTCTGAGGAATTTGCATCCCTTGTAAGGTTTCCTTGCAGATTTCTTCTGCTTGCTTTTTCTGAATGGGTGGTATTTGCTTTGTTATTAAACCCCAAATATTGTGACTGGGATGGAAGACTCTTTACTGAAATATTTCTGGAACTTTCTCCCAAGTTTCACCTTACTGGAACATCACTCCAGACAGTGCAGATTTTTATCTGTGAATCTCAGTGGCAGCGCAGTCCTGTCTAAGCCCTATCTCCATAACACCTTAAGGCACTTAACACCTTTTGTTTAGCTTGGTTTCTTTAGGTGTCACAGATGCTGGGGACAGGGTTACCTTGGTTGCTCTGTTGCTTTCACTATTACAGCTTTAAATCCATTGCTGTTCTTTCTGTCTCGAGGGTGAAGACAAGGATTTTAGATTTCAGTGATGGCAACAATAGTCATAATGATAAAAAATTTTAAAAAGGAAGAGAAAAACAATTTCGAGCAAAAATTCTGAAAGAGGGATCAACAAGCCTATGGATATGTAATTGCTAAGACCTATAGATTTTCAAGAAATGCAGTAGCAAAATGTTTATTTCACAGTGGAATATGATCAACAGCCTGGAATTTATAAAAAACTTTTAGTTCTCAATCCATTCTTTTTTCCCAGCTGTTCTGCTTTTTGGAGCAGTGAAGAAGTCTGGAAAGACTGCAGCAGGTAGATCCAGAGACTCCTTTAGGAACATAACAATAAGCAAAACTGAAAAAATCAGCATTTCTTTACTGACAATATGCAGTAGGTGATCTTTTTCAAAACTCTGTTACTCACACAGTATTAAAAAGACATACAAAAGCTTAGTGTGCCCGAGGGGTTTGGGTGTCAGATTACTTCTCTCAGTGAGTTCACATCCCTAAGTTAAGGACTGTATGCTGGATGTTACCTTTGTTGGTATAATAAAGTCTCATAAAGGAGAAATATATAAAAGTAGATCCATTACCATGGAAATAGTGAAAGGTCATTTCCATGGAAACTATGAGAAGCTCTCATACTATATTTTTGAAGAAGCTTGTCTTTGAAGTTATAATGCATTTATACAATGAGCCTTGTTTTAAATTAAATGAAATCTATATATGCAAAGTGATAGACATTTTGAAAATTCTTAATACAGCCATTTGCTGGAAAGGGAATGGATATCAAAGCCAGATGTGTTACTCCTTTTGTCTATAGGGAAGCTGTTTGGTATCTTTTTGTGCCTTGTGTTGTAAATAGCTGAGCTTTTTTTTTTTACTGAGAATAGTAATCTTTTAGGATTCGGGACTGAGGTTTCTGTTTTCCAGTGTTTCCTTTCCTGTCTAAGCCTGATGCCAGAACTTCAGCCTTAGGAGAATGCTTTCTAGTATATATTTATATATTTGTAATTTGAGAGCTCATTCAGGAACAGTAATGAGACAATTTGCAAGAATCTATCTTAATGAAGAAATTCTATAAAATTAGTACGAAGAGTACTGTAGGAATGTCTGAAATCCTGTGCAAGAGAATTTACCCTATTTTTTTTTATTCTTTATTGTCCATCAACACAATCTTTTCAGATTTTTCTTTAGATAGTCCTTTTTAGAGACTTCTGAATGACACTTCGTAACAACTAAATAGATAAACAGCCTATAGATGTCGTTAAAAAAAAAAAGTCTCATCTGAATAAATAATTCTCCAGCGTGATATTTTCATAATGAGAGAGAATTTATTGTTTCTGTAATGGAAATATGGAAAGGTAGATGGAAAAAGAACACAGCAAAGTATTAAAAGGTGATTTTTTTATGGTACTGCAACACACGTACACCTGCCTTCAGCAAATATGAAGCTTGCTTGCCAAATCTTTGAAAGTTTGCTAGACTAGCTTTAAAAAGTAATTCAACTTTTGGATCTTTGAGTGCTGGAGGGTAGGAATCCGCACTTAAAATAATTTACATAAAATCATAATGCAGCTTGGAGCCAGACTACTTTCTTTTACTCTTATCTCATCAGAATCACTGAAGCAAAAGTCAGGGCATCTACTTTTACATACCTGCTTTATATTTGAAACAGCAGTAAGCTTTCAGACATCCTACTCCCCAGGGTTGCCTGTGAAGTCAATGGGAAGAGTTAGTGATATCTAAGGTTAGACTGACTGCACTACAGGTCCTGCCCACAGAAGTATTTGGGAATCTGTGCCCCATTAAAATCATTGGAGTGCAGTCACTTAAACGTCTTCCCCTGCCTGACGATGCAGTTACTTGATTACAGAGTTGTTGCAGCCTAGGAGGGCCATCTACATCACCCTTTACCTTAGAAATCACTGTACTTACAGGGCTGTGGCTGCACTTTTCTAGGAGGGGCTCTGGATACTGTCCATACTTTAGTTCCTGTTAGGATTTCAAAATGCTTTCCAAATGTCAAAACTTTTATCTTTCTGTGTTTGAGGGAGTTGAGGATCAGGAGTGTTGCGGAGAGCATTTCTAAGTTTCCACTAATTCAATGAAGGTTTCTCAGTACTAATTTCAAAAAAGCTTGGGCCTGACTTCAGATTAAGAGTCTAGTAGTCTAGGGCAGGGAATTCTTGCTGAAAATAGTATCTGCTAGCATCTGCATTAACTGAAAGTCAATTTAAGTTTTTTTCGGAAGTTTTTTACAATTTACAAGCAGGAAGGAAGAAGAGATATACTCATGAGTAGGTCATTGTGAATAAAGTTTTCCTGATTCGACATCCTGACTTTCAAGATGCTTTTAAAACAAAAGGCATAAATGAAAACATTGTGAGTTTTCTGCATTATTCATCATGACAAGGGAACAACCTTGGTTGGAGTCATCATAGAGTTTGACACAAACTACAGTGCAGCCATGCACTTCAGACTTTGAAATTTGGAGATATTTTCAGTGAAAACATTTGCATTTTTAAAAAGTGATATTCAGTAGGCAATTACGATGCAAAGTCTTGCCAGGAAACATCTGGTGTCATTAAATACTCTAAATGCATAGAACACTGTTAATTTTTTTTTTTTTTTTTTTTTTGTCTTTTTTGTCACTGTATGCATGTATGTAATTCTCTCTATCTTGGAAAGCAAATACTTGAACTCACTTAGAACTTGTATTTAATTTACACTAAGTTCAGTGATACTCACCCATAACATCTCATTTTTTTGGCCATTCACAGATTGGTCAGATGAAGAGGTGTGGATCTTGTTATGTAGAAATCCCACTTTGCCCCTTTTTTGGCTGAAGGAGGTCGCTAAACATTGCAACAGTGGTGAGGTTTTTAGGGGTTGGGTTGGGTTTTTTTTTGTTTGTTTGTTTGTTTTGTTTGTTTGTTTGTTTGTTTTTGTTTTTTGTTTGTTTGTTTTTGTTTTTTATTTCTTCCTCACTACTTCTCATCTCTGCTAAGCAAAGACACAAGTCTTGATAGTAGAAGATTCTTTTCTATTCTCTTAATATTTTAAGAATTTAGTCAACAGCAACTAAAAATTAATCTATATTTTCAATCCTGTATCATTTCTCATAAGCCTTATTTCTCCAGTCTTCCCCACTGCAAAATTACATTTAAAGTTACAATTTTTTGGCAGGAAAATTCCTACCTTTAGCAGAAAGTACACCTGTACTTTTAAATTTATTTATTTTATTTAACCATCTACTCTTGCCAAGGAACTCTAGTTATCTAGTATGTTTTCTTCACATTTGGCCGGACCCAGAGCAAAATCAAGGAAGGATTCAGAGAAGTTTCAATGGGCTTGGGAAGAAATTTGTTTCATTTGGAAACAGCTAGAAATACCAGAGTACTATTTGTAATCGTTTCTAGTGACACAAATCAATCTTGAGGCAAATATTGCAGTTAGAGGATTTCAGTTTCTAAGTGTTGCACATGAAAAATAGCTTGAAATCTATTGGGATAGAGGAAATGGGAAGAGAACAAATGAGTATACATACATGATTCCCTTTGTGTCCTCTCATGTGCCAGCTTTTAAATATGTAGATGACTTTTTTATTTTGTGTAAATTATGACTATTTAGAAATCACAGTTTGGCTAATTTCAACTTTCCAGGCTCTCCCTTTCTCCCTTTTTTTTTTTTTTTTTTTTGCTAGCTAGGTCTTTAGAAGACTAAATTTAATACAGTATATCACCAGCTAGCAAGGGTCAGTTGGCACAAGCCTCCCCTGGCTTTTACCACTTCCACCAGTGTAAAAAGGTAGTATTTCAAGTATCATTCTGCCATATTTTCCAGCCATTAAAATAAGGAATGAAATGATACCAGGCCTGTTTGGTCTAATCTTATGGGCCAAATCCAAATTTTCTGCGGGTTTTCTCAATTTCAATACTTACACCATGATGTACTTTTAACCTTTGGTATTTGGAAATACTATATTAGTTCTTTTGTTTATTATTTTTTTTAAGAATATGATTAATAAATGTGTAAAAATGGGTCTGCATTTCTAAACTAATCATTTGCATCAAAGGAAGTAGGATATGTCATTTGATATCATTATAACTGACTGTTTAATTGACATTTTTGAGATTAAAAGAAAAGAAAAAGTGTTTTAAATTATTAAAATGGGTCAAATGGTAATTTGGTGTTTTAAGCTCAAGAACAAGAACCCGATCAGTGTTTCTTTGTATATTTGCTGCTCTTGATGATTTGAAAGTGGGAAATTGGAAAATATAAGTTTGATTTCTTTAGAGGGTATTTATCTGCTGAAAGGTCAAACAAAAGGTTATCCTGAGATGACATTTTTGAGTATTATATGAAAAGAAGGATGAGAAAGATTGTAGAAAGAAATGCAAGGAGTGAAGAAGGTTTATACAAAGCATTAAAAGAGAAAATATCCATCATTTCAAATGTTCAGGAGAATATATGCTAAAATGTCAGAAGAAGAGTATTCATTTTAATTATCAGTTTGTCCGTAAAAGGGGTGAAATACACCATCACCCACTATTGTTATTCTCTGATTTAGTATTTGGATTACAGAGACTGTTTGTATAGACACAACTTCAAGAGCATGTTGTCACGGCCAGATCCCATGTGCCTTCCTTTCTGCATCTGCAGAACTTCTTACAGCATTGGCACCAATTCTACATACAATTACTTTTTGCAAATTAAAGTTGTGTGTATGTTTTTCAAGATCAAGACTCTAGTAGAGAAGTAACTCAGGAAACCAGAGACAGAACTTTGTGTATGTCAGGTGGCTGTCCTCAGTATCATATGAATGTCAAAAGTGCTGTGATTGAAGTGGAGATCATAGAAGACTGGGCTTGAAACACAGAAGTTTATTGATTTTTTGAGTGGAAAGCATAATAAAAACAACAACAAAAAATTGATAATCATGCCGACAGAAATAAAATTTAGCCTCACTCACTCTAATTTGTATAATTTATCAGATTTCTTTTTCTTGATAGCAATAATAAATATACATAGGATGCATCTAAAGATTAACAGGTGTGCTAACTGAAATATTATTCACAAAGAGCCAAAGAATCTCAAGCAATTCCATCTAGCTCAAAATGTGACCTTTCGGGTATCCTGGATGCAGGAGAAGGGCAGGAGTGTGTGCAACCAACAGTAGAGTTATCCATCCATCCAGGAAGATCATCATGAAGAGCCTTCTGTCAGTGCTAGAAATTCGAGCTGCCTGGTAAGCAGTGAGCAGAGGAGGTCGAGAAGAAGGGACAAGGAACTTGTTTCTCATTGCCTCCCTTATCTTCCCAGAGCACAGGAAAGGATCAAAGCCAAAGTGATTTGCTTATTAGTGTTTTGTTTTTTACTGTATGCAGCTATTCACACTAGACAGGACAATATTTGTCTTTAACCAGTTCTCCTCTGGCATTTTTTACTGCCCAAATGTCTACCTTAAGTGTAAACATGTATGCAAATTAAAAACATGCCATCATTTCAAAAGTTACCCATTAGTGGACAGCCATAGCCTTATCTGTGAAAATACAGTTCTTGCATATCTACAACATTAACCACACTGCCAGTGTTAAAAGAAGTGCTATTAAGTATAAGACAATAATACAATCTGTAAGAAAGCAAGAAATAAGGACCACTTCTTCCATTACTCAAATATCTGCTGAACTTAATAAAGCTGTACCAAGGTAAATTTGGCTTTTCTTTTCCTTTCACAACATGTCAACATAGGATACACAAGTTTATACAGAATTCTGAGGATATAATTCTGCCAAAGATTCTTTCAGGTTTTTTATAAATCATTACCGTTGCTTTGCATGACCTATACAGCACAAGATTTCTTTTATTTAATTTTTGTTATAGTTTAATTCTTCCTTTTATATTTAATAAAAAGAATAGAATATTTGGAAGTTTGTTTAGTGGCGTATCCCTTAATCTTAGCCTTTTTTCCACCTTGAGAGTTTCATGGAATGTCTTTTTAATCTTTGTATTCTTGTAGTAATCCATTCATTTACAAGGTTTTACAGTTATGGTATTATTGGCAAAGTGACAAAGCATGCAGGAAATTAGTAATTCCTATTTTATTTTTATATTATATATTCATATGTATAACAACCCCTTGTAAAATCTGTGTGGGTGTGTATGCATGTATCTTATCATTCAAGTATGATGATCTATTTGGTGTGGCTTACACTTTCCCTGTTCTGGTAAGTAATCTACCTACCGTTTTTCTCCAGAAATTTGGTATGTAGTTTTGTGTGACTTCCTCCCATAAACTTCCAGCTCATCTCAATGACTTGTTGTTTTTGTTGTGCAGGCGTTATCTGTCTTATAAATACTGAATAATTTAAAAACACTTTTTTGTTAGTTTTATTTTCAAAATGAAGCAACAACCATCATACTCCTGTTGATAATAATGGAGATTTTTGTGAATGATTGCTGTGGGAGCTGGTATATTGTTGTAACACATGTATCTATATCATCCAGATGGCATTCAGAATCCTCCCAGAGCTTGTTGGATCCTTGTCCAATCCAAATTACAGTGTGCAATCAGATAGTTGTAACTAACTACATTGGAATCACTAACTTTGCAGAGCATTGAGCTGATAAGTGTACAAAGAGCTAACATATCTTTGTAAATAGGCATTAGAATTACTGCATTTGGGATATTTGACATCCTTCTTGATATTGGTTTTCATTTCCATAACTCCAAAATATTTGCAGGGAAATATTTTAGAGATATAAGATTGCTGGTAATATAATCAGAAAAATTACTCTGAAAAGCCTGAAAAGTCCTGTACTTCCTTGTAATGGCTTTCCTGTCAGTGCAGGTAGGAAGTTAAAGATGGCTTTTCTAATTGCCAGCCCTGTGAATAAAATATATAAAAATCCATGCTTCTGATTTGCACATTTAGCTTACTAATAAAAATTCTACAGATCAGATTTAGATAAATCATTTTGCTGATGATGCATAAGAGAGAACAGCTTACTTTTAAATGAAGCCTAATTCTGATAGTAGTAAAAAGTTGTTATTTGTTGTTAAAGGAGTCTTGCATGGTTTGCAGAATAGATGGGCAGACAGATCCTTATGAGGGTGGAGGGCAAGAACTGGTCAGACAGTGACTGTCCTGCATTTACTTTTAAATACTGAATGTAAAAGACCTGGCTTTACATCTGCTGAAAAGAAGGTCCTCTCTAACTTCACAAGGCTTTGAATGATGGGCTGATTACAGATTATAAAGCACTTAGTTCTCAGTTCTTGAAAGTACATTTATGAGAGTTTGTAAAGTTCTGCATATACAATATGCATCATGATAATATCCTTCTGAGACCAGGTATTTTGGACCTTTTGTACTTATTCTGGCCATGCAGATGTGAGGTCCAGTTAGCACCTGGTCTTGCATTTTGAACTTTAGAAACATCATCATATTTTCAATTTAATATATTCCAATTTCATTATTCTGTGAGAAAATACTCTTTGAAATCTAAATACGCTAATTACAACACAAGTTTTTTTTTCATGCTCATAAGGAAAGGAACTTTTAATTGAGTGCACAAGGAAGGTATGAAAGGGAAAAAATCCTTATAAATAAACCTTTATGCTTCAAAAATATTTTTATGCATTCAAACACTTCTTCGAAATAAAGCTCAAATATGCGTTTGATACAATGATTTTTAATGGATAGAGTCCATGATTGTTGTGAGACACCCATTTCCCATTTCTTGGCAGTCTATAACAACTGATGCCATGTAAGTCAAATCCATCAGAGGACACCTTTTTGCAAATTTCTTTGCTTCACAGTTGCAGAAATCCCTAAGGGCTCTGGAGAGACATGAGGAGAGATGTTTATCACGGGCTTCATTTATTGAAGAAAAGAGCTCCCACATTTAGTGGGAGGATCACAGAGGCACAGTGAAACTCGGGAGAAGTCCCTCAGCTCTAGATTTTAAATCTCCTAAGCTTGCTTGTGCTTTTGTTTGTCTGTCGTGGTGCACAGAACAGCATGACCACTGTTTGCCTCCTGAGCCACAGCTGCCAGTGGGGGATAAGCAAGAGGCCCAGAGGAGCAGAGGGGAGGGGAGAGGATGTTTACACAGATCCAGCCTGCTTGAAGTTTGCACAGGAGGAACTGCTATTAGAAATGTATAAAAACGTTAGGAAGGAGGATCACTTGTCATGTAACAGGTGTCTATCTTGACCTCCACCTCACTCTCTTTCTGTCTCATAGAGTGAGGGATTCTTCACCTTTTTCCAGCTTTGCTGAATTTTCTTTAGCTGAAGCTGAGCTGATCAGGTGGCTGGCCCTAGGGAATCTAGTTAAGTGTTAAAAAAGGCCAGGTCTGTAGACGAGTGGATTTTTGCTCAGTGTGAGCAGTGGGGTCATTGCTGCTCAGCTGCAGTCACCCCCCCTTTCGGTAGTGTTGCCTCAGAGTTGTTTTCTCCATTGGTGTTCAGGCTGCTCAAAAAAAAAAAAATCCTCCAAGCCCTTCTGGAGCACCCCTTCCCATATCCCAGGTAGTTGCTGCAGATTTTACAGCAATTGCTAGCATGCAGCCTTTGGCTTGAACACTTCAGATGTTTGGGAATAGCACACCTTTGAATGCACATCCCAGGAGGCTGGGCGGCACACACTGTGTCAGTCTGCAGAGAGGTATAATTCACTTCTCTTCAATTGCTCAGCAACTTCAATGGGCTCTTATCTCTTATCATCCCTCCTGGACACCCAGCAGCGTAAATAAATAGCAATCTCCTTGCTCCTCTGCGACACCCTGATTACTTCCATGGGTGTGCCAAGGAAGAGGGAGAACCCTGCATGCGATCTCAGAGATGCTTCAGCTGCAGCTTGGCCGCCTTCTTCTTTGGATTACCAAACACTGCATGTATAATATATCTGATTTTGTTCTCTAGTAGGCTAATTTATGTAAGCTTGTGAAATTTTACTCTGAGACTGTATCAACTGAAAGACTAGAACCAAGTTCAGGGTGGAGTTCTTCTCAGCTAACCCTAATTATATACATCTTAGATATTACATCTGAGCTCCATATATAGTTGTAAAGAAACAAGGAATAGGATGTCACAAGCCATTTGGCATTACAAGATGACCTACAGTTCCTTATTTTGCTCCACTGACTAGCATACTAATGCTGTAGGATATTAATATTTCTTACAGGATTCGATTATTTGGATTTGATATGTTTGATCAGAGGAGCTGGTTCAGTATTACCTGTACGCCATAAAACATTCCCCCAGAGAATGTTAATTGTTTTTATTAAAAACAAAAAAAAAGTTTCCTGAGGAAAAGATGTTTGAAATCTAGAGCAGCTATGTTATATGGATACATTTTCTTTCATAGCATGCACGATATTTAAAACTGTGCTGCCACAAACAGTATTTTTATAATGAAGCACAAGCTTTTCCTCAAATCAAATCACTATTTATTTCTTTGCAAGCTTATTTGCCTCTTTCATACCTGACTGTGTATTTTATTTTCTGTCTATCTGCCAGTCTAATCTTTCTAACCTATTTTAGGCTTTTATAGAAGGCTTATCACGACAGTATCTAGGCATTAAATGCTTCACTGCATTTCTGAAGGCTTTAATTTTACTTAAATGCCTTTGAACACACTTAGGAAATGTTATTAATTAGAATCAGCAGCCCAGTACAACTTCAGGTACTAATTAGACATTGCCCTTCCATAAATTCTTTATAACTTTCCTACACACTGAACATTTGAGCTAACTCAATAATTTGGAGATGGAGAAAACCATTTTATATGCTTTTGACAATCTTTTCTGCACACACTTTAGATATGACATGGTTAGATTATACTTTTTTTTGTAGAAAGCAAACATAAGTCTTGACAATAAAGTTCTGTGTTGTAAATTATGTATACTTGGGTAAGTTCTACCTTTGGACACTTTCATGGGGAATTTAATGAAGACAATGAACTTTAAAAGCAAACATCCAATTACAGTTTAATTCTAACATTATTTTTTCCTTTCATGTTTTGTGTGGTTTAAAGGGTTTGCTTGTTTTATCTCTTTTGCCTCATAGAAATAACTTGCCCAGAATATTTTAAACAACATTTCCTTCTTCAGAACAGTACGAATGTACTTCTACAAGTCCTTTAATTTTCAAGATGAAAATTCAATAACGGAATGGTAAATAAAGTGTCCAACCTTTTGTGTGAGTATAACAAACTGTTCCATGCATCTGGTATTGTGTCAGTGTTCCTACCACAAAGCCCCATGAGTGAGAATTTAAGTACTTCAAACTTCTCTGTAAATATCTTACTGTTTATTGAAAGCTGGGCTAGTTAGTTCCTGGGGTAGAGAACTACCAGAAGCTCTTCTTATTTTACTGGGAAGAAAAACTTCTTTTGCACTGCTACAGCAGATAAGCTACAGAGCTTGGAGGCACCTTTTGCTACCCAGGGGCTGTGTGAGTTATGGGCAGTGTAACAGTGTTAGGCAGGCTGCCTTACCCTTGATCTCACCACTTAAGCTGCATCTGCATGTGCATCCTTTCCCAGGAGGTTCGGCATCAGGGTTGTTACTAGTGGTCCACCAGCTGTAATCGCACTTTGCTGGCCTTCTCACAAGATAAGGAATGGATAATGTTTTCTCCTGATAGTTGTATGGATACAAAACCAGAGGTCAAATACAAGAAACTTCAGATGCATACATAAATTCTTTCCTTGGCATTTTTTTAATGTGTTAGAAGTGCTTGTGGGACATTTCAAGTGATCATGTGCACTTAAGAAAATGAATTTACCTAATGTTATAAACTCAGTGGGGAAAAATACAACGTATGCTAAATATGAGCTGCTTTAAGTCTGATTCCACGCTAATGGGTTTGAAGAATAACTCTTCTGTCTTTTATTCTGTAAATTTTAAAAATATCATATTTTTTAAAACTGCGTTTTTAAACTTTGAAATTGGTACAATGAGAATGAAAATTGGATGTTACATAGAGTAAATGTGAGGCTATTTATGAGATGAGGCTAAGATAGATTTGCTTAACTTAAAGAGTAATCTTTTATTTGCACCACATTAATCTTTACACCAGAACTCTATTTCTGCCTTGCCTATTTCTTTTCTAGTATGAACACTCAGTATTGTTTCCTCCAAATAATTCTGTGAAAACCTGAGCCAGCTTGCTACATTTGGACAACATTCAGTTTCTTATGATGCATTTTTATCACCTTTTTCTTTCAAATAGGCCCTATACTTCATGTACCTTATAAAGTCAGACAAATGTGAGTATATTGTGTGATTAAAATTGCAGCTAGTGTAGTTTAGCCTTTTGACACAAGTTTAAAATGAAAAAGTTTTTCCAATTGTTTTAATTTTCACTACTTAAGGTCCTGAAAAAAGAACAAGTAGATGTGCTCAGTTTATTCTCTTTCATGAATCAACATTTCAATGAGAGATACCCCCAACATTTAAGAAAGAAAAACCCTTCCTAACAGTAGCACTCATTGGTCTTTAAAATTGTAGGAGATTCTTCTCATTATATTTACTTTGAAGGGATCAAGGACGGAGCTTGCAAGACATTGCTTAGATTTTGGCTATAAATTCAGCATCAGTGTTTGTCAAGAATGGACCTGGAGTCAGATCAGATGGCATTAATTGTTAAACTTGTGTTTAAAATTGCATCTGTATAATACCTGAAATGAATTTATGAATCTCTAAGAAAAGTGATAGTGCACTTGATCAGCACAACTCTGGAGCAACATGCCAGTTCTAAAGATGACTGTCTCCGGAAAGGTTTATCTCAGCAGGCTGACTTCTCTACCTGAAAAGAAAAGCATCATAGAGAGGTAGTGATTTATGAACTATAACAGGAACTGAATCTGAGAAATCTCCACATAACCTCTTCATGTCTACGGCTATCCCTGAAGTCATGATGCTGAATCCTAAAGAGCTAGGAAAGAAAGCAGGCTTTTGTCAGAAGTAGAGCCTTTGCAGTTCTTCAGGAAGGAGGCTTTTGTTCAGCTCAGTGCAGTGAGTTGCAGCTCAGCAGAACTTTTTGTTCTTTTTTTTTTTTTTTTTGGCTGACATTGAGCTGCAGCTGTGATACTTATACCTTTTCAATGAATCTTTGCTGAACAAAATGAAAGGTACAGGGCAAATATTTTTACGAGGTCCTCGAGGGAAGTAGGATCCTGGAGCAAAAGGAGTGAGGATCACAAATTCACATAGTAATCTGACATTCACAGTTCACCTGAAATCTGAACTTTAAACTAAAGGATGTATAGGTCACATTTAGTACATGGAGTGTCATGACCACAGCATCTCTCTTCATTCCTCATTACTTCCAGTACAGCGTACCATGTACACAGCAATCTAAGTGAATCATAGATTCTTAGAGATTCAGATTCCTATGAAAGAGCTGCTCTGCTCTTAAATCATATTACAATGAGATCTTCTGTCAGCAGACCACCAACTCTACTTTGTCATTCATACATGGAGACTTATATGAAGGAGTGATCTGGAAGCCTGAACTGGGCATGTATCAGCCACACTATAACACACTGTGTGTGCTTCTAATTGTGTCATTTAACGCAGCATCTGTTACTTCTTCTGATCTCAGAATCCATACTAATGCACAAAGCAATGGTCTTTGTGTCAATGTGTATATTTACTGTACTTTTGTATGTATGTATCTACTTCTGATAAAATTCAACATTGTAGCTATGCTTCAAGAATGAATGGAAATTAGCTATGTGAAACAAAAAAAAATCATTATGTTATATGAACTTGGAAATACCTGACACGTTTTCAGAAGATTATGGCTGTATGTGTATTTTAAAGATGTGGAAACTTCTCTCACCTTACTGCAAGGTGTTGGCTGATGACAGACATGCCATACAATTTGGGGCAAATTAATTCTCTGGGGGTGAAAATTATGGGTGTCTAGTTAGTAAGAAAGTTTCCTTTCCTAAAACATATCACTCTATTTATTCAGTTTAGTAGAGCAAGTATTTTTTGTGCAAAGTGCATGCAAGTTGTTCGTTCTGCCTTTTTTTATTCCACAAAGATTTTTTTTTATACTAGAAAACACTTTTTCTAAAAAAAAAAAAAAATAAAAAAAAGTAATTCCCCGTTTAATCTGTTCCATCACAGCAGAGTAGTTTCTCTTGAGTTGAACTTTTAATTCAGGTTGAAAGAGTAAACCTTCCTTCATTTAAGAAAGCCATTTCAATTTTTAAACCATATAATGTGAAAAATAGTTTTACAGCTCAATCCACATGCATCTAAGCATTTCAGGGTTTCTTTCCTTCAAGTGTGGATGAAATTCCTTATATTTTAATGGCAAATATGTTTAGAAATATATGGGTTTAACGCCCCGTGCTTTGTCCAGGGCAAGTGACTTACACAAATCTTTTTTCCAGGTCTCTCCAGGGATCCCTCAGTGAGAAGGATGACAGGGCTAAGCATCCTATCCCACACTCGACCTGTTAGCCTCTCCACTCTGACTACTTTACTCCTGGGCATCATAGTACTTGTAAACAGATGTTTACAAACTTTGAGATGAACATGAATGAAAAAGATTTGCTTTCTTCTCAGTGTGATAAATACCAGAAATTCCTAGTAACAGAATGTCTTCTCTCTCTCTCTGTAGGCCTGGCTGACCACTAGTGTAATAGAATCTTAGAATGTTTTGAGTTGAAAGGGACTTTAAAGATCATCTAGTTCCAATGCCCCTGCCATGGGCAGGGACCTCTTCCACTACACCAAGTTGCACAAAGCTCCATCCAACCCTGTCTTGAATACCTCTAGTGATGAAGCAGCCACAACTTCCCTGGGCAATGCATTCCAATGTCTCACCACCCTCACAGTGAAGAACTTCTTCCTTGCATCTAATCTACATCTGCCCTCTTCCAGTTTAAAGTCACTATCCTCTGTCCTGTCACTACAAGCTCTTGTAAAAAAGTTCCTCCCCAACATTCTTGTAGGCCCCCTTCAGACACTGGAAGGCCACAATAAGGTCTCTCTGGAGCTTTCTCTTCTCACGGCTGAACAACCCCGGCCCTCTCAGCCTGTCCTCGTAGGAGAGGTGTTCCAGCCCTCTGGTCATCTTTGTGGCCCTTCTCTCTGAACCTGCTCCAACAGGTTCACGTCCTTCTTGTGCTGGGGGCTCTAGAGCTGGACACAGTACTCCAGGTGGGGTGTTACAGGAGCAGGGTAGAGAGTGACAATCATCTCCTTCAACCTGCTGGCCTTGCTTCTTTTGTTGCAGCCCACAATATGGTTGGTTTTCTGGGCTGCACTTGCCCATTGTTGGCTCATGTTGAGCTTTCCATCAACCAGCACCCCTAAGTCTTTCTCCTCAGGACTACTCTCACTCCATGCTCCACCCAGCCTTGTTTGTGCTTGGGATTGCCCTGACCCAGGTGCAGGGCCTTGCATTTGGCCTTGTTGAACCTCATGAGGTTCTCATGGACCCACCTCTCAAGGCTGTCAGGGTCTCCCTGTATTCTTCATTACCTGATTGATGAAAAGGAGAACTTTCATCCTCTGTTTTTTTGTTTTTTGTTTTTTTTTTTCTTCTTTTAAAATTGTTTAAAATACAGGGTTTTTTTCGGTTTGTGATGACAGGAAGAATATATGGTATTTTTCAAAGGAGTCTCAGTGGAACTCTAAAACTTTCTGATGTCAATCTATTTAAAAAAAACTCCAGCCAGTTCTCTGTTTACCTTGTACAACATTAGAAGAAACACCTTATAGTGTCACTCCTACTGTCATACCTGCATCCAGCCTGTAATGGTTTGAAACCTGCTGCCCCTGGTGGGTGGAGATCTGAAACCCTAAACCAGGTACAAGCCTGAATGAAAGGGGCGTACACCTGTCCTATTCCCTCTCCCCTTTTCCTGTCTTCGTGACTTCCTGCCAAGGTCTATAAAAGGGGCGAGAAAGGCACGCCTCTTCCTCTTGCTCTCTTGCTCTGGCTCTTGCTCCTTTGACCTTGTACCTGGGCACACGCTGCTCTGCTGCTCCCTGTGCTACACGTGGCCGTGGCCATCTTGGAGACCTGGGCCTGATATACAGCCTCTTCCCTGCCTCCATCCACGTCCAAGGATTGTGCATCCAGCTTCAATCCACCTCAATCCAGCGAGATCCAGCACCGGGGAGCCTCAGCACAGCATTTGGGTTTTGTATATTTGGAAGTTTAATCTTCCTTGCCTTGTTGTTCCTACAACCCCCCTTCCCTGTTAAACCCCTACCCTTCTTCTTTTCTGTACCCTGTTAAACCCCTTCCCTTCTTCCTTTCTGTTCCCTGTTAAATAATATATTTCATTTTGTTAATTTTCAATTTGGTGCAAGGTTTTCATTACCCCTGCCTTCCTTATTTACCTCTCTATCTGGGAAACTGAGGGATAAGGGAGGTGGGACACAATTCTGCCTTCTAACTGGGACAGAACACAGCCCACCATCCATATAACTCTTTAGCATGAGAATTCAATGGCCAGAATTCTTGGATGAAAAGCTGTAGCTATTTGACTCCTGCTGTCTCTCTCAGACATTCTCCAGATAATGTAGTATCTTTTAGTTGACATCATCCTAAAAATATACCTTGGATTGATTTTTTTTTTTTTTTTTTTTACAGTGATATTTTTCAGTGCAGTCTGCTCCATCCTGGATCCAGTTCAGTATGGAGGAAAGTAATTTATCACTGTGTAGACTGATTTCATAAGATGGCATGGGTTGGCTCCTGTGAAGTCAAAATTACTGCAGTGTCTGCAAATATTATCACCTGGGAGCAATGGCCTTACAGTGATCTCATGCTTAGTGTATTAGGTTTTTTCCCATTCTATAGCTCTCTGAAGTTCACTCATCTTCCAGTCCTCTCCCCAAAAAACCAAGCCTCCAAAGACAGTACCCTGCTGCCAAGACAATAGCTATGTTTCCTAAATGGACACAGTTGCATCACACCATTGCATCTAAATGGATAAGAGGTCACATCTACTGCTCTAGACCATCATTGTGAGGTCTCCATTTCCTAAGCAAGCCTGTCCTAAAAATTGCCCAGGTTCTCTCTGTGCCCTGTTCAGCCTAAAAAGGAGGGATCATGAAGGTGAGGAAGCTGAATCTTTTAAAGAGAAGAGTATACATGCTGTTATGTGACTAACAGTGGTTATGAAAGGTCTAAAAGATCCTCCTCTGTAGATTCCTGCTACCCAAAATGATTGCTCCCAGTACTTTTCCTTGTATAGCGGCAAATCCATCACACATTTTGTTTTCCAACAATTTTGGCTTGTATCAAATGTGAATCTGGCTCAGAAAAGCTTGTAAAAGAGAGAAAAGTAAGACTTTTAGCTCCAGTAAGTGCCTGAACACTCTTTCTTGTTAACTTGGCATGAGTATGATGGTATTTCAACTTGACATTGACATGAACGTTTCAATGGCTGGACAGTAAGCTCTCTGATAAAGCCATTGTCTGACTAGGAAACAGGGCTCTTTTACAAGGCAGGCTCTTTATAGCAATTATATTAAAACTTAACCTTTCAGAAGTTAAGTTTCTGTTTGAGGGCCCAAAATAAGGAGTGAATGCAAGGATTAATTTCCCAGCAACAATCTAAACTCCATCCTTCTCAAAGTAAATGAAAACTCAGACATGATTTTATGAGAGGTATTTAGATGCATGTGAAAATATCAGGCTTTTAATTTTCCTAGTTAGACTTTGCTTTCACATATAAACACAAATAAAGAGTTTTACATGTGGAAACAACCCTTTCCCAAACTTTGGAAAATTCAAAGGAAAATAAATAAGAAACCCACACAGTAAATAATATTTTTTAAAAAAATATTACAAGTTTGTATTTTTAAGAATAGATTTTGACAGGAGTTGCCTCATTATATGTGGTATTTTTTGGCATGCAGTTTGAATGTACCACTCTTTTGGAGTACACTGCATAAAAATATAGCTTTGACATGGCTTAGGATGTCTGTTCTGTAGTTCTCTGCATATTTCTTAGCTTTGCATTAGTTGCCATAGGGTTTTAGTTTTCCAAAATGCACATACAATTCTTTTCATCTGTCTGTGCTTCTTCCTGTTCCTTGTTTTCTTTCCTTTGGTTACAAGCATTTTATATCAGCCTTCTCAGTCTGTATTACTATACAAGAGCTGTGCCATAAAGCAATAGCATCTGAAAGTTAAGTAGAGGCATTATATATTGAAATGATTCCTAAATCATATATTCCATGTTAAGAAAAATCTAGAGGAATAAAATTTCTGTCATGGCTTGTAACTAATGTGTGAAAGACTTGCCCAATACTGTCAGACTGTAAGTGATCCACAGTGAGAATCCATCATATTTGGTTTATTGATTTGCAGTCCTTTCAGTTATATCTTTTTCATTTGAAGCTTTACTATCATTTGCTGTGCATTCATCCACTTATTTAGGTTTCAGTCACCTTCTCTCTGAATGTATGATCTTAAACCATTTACTAATCTGAAGATTAATCTGTTTTTAAAGAGTACTTTTCCACCTGATTTCCATCAAGAAAGCCTTATTCCTTGCTGCTTTAGATGAGTGCTAATTGTTCTGGTTTGTACATGATGGCAAACTAAGACTTCTGCCAGTTCCCTTGATTGTTTTAGAGAAATTCCAAACAGCTAGAAAGTACTAGCTCCTCAATGCTTGTTTAGTATTGTAATTCTCCTATTGGTGGTGCATTAATAGCTGTCATCAGAAGTATCATATTAAAATATTGGTGTCAGCAGTGCTATGCCTAGTGGTAATCTCCTTGTGAACAGACTACAGAGAGAGGTGAAAAGGGATAGATGATTGGTTTAGACCCTTGGACCTTTATTTAGAGGAAAATAGGGGTGAGGCTGGCACTTTAAATAGTAGTTTTCTACTTCAGGAGACAGTTTATTGGTTATTCTCTCTTCATGTTATGCCAAAGTAGATTTTTGTGTACTGGAGACAATAAATGTAATGTGGGAGCCTGATACATATTCATAATTTTGCTCTAAGGCTAAAGTGCTTTCCTTGTAAATTCATCTAGCTACAAATATTGTGAGCACCAAAAGCAATTACTTCATGCCATCAGTTTGGTCTAAAAAAGAATATCATTAAACTCCTTTTTCTATATTTATTGTTCTAACAGGGAACAAGAAGAACATTCTGCTGAGACACCAGTGCAAGAACTTTTATTCAATTATATTTGAAAAAGCTGGACACCTTTTTTCAATCTGTAATGTAATAAATTTTTGTACCTATCAAAAACAATTCATAGCACTCTCCAGTGTTAAATTGTGATAAAAAGGGAAGGTTGGGCAAATTTAGAAAAAGAAAAGTATGCTTTCCCTTTGCAAAGGAAGGCATGAGACTCGGGAAAGAATGCTAATTTTTCATGTTGGTGTTTCTATTATCTGTTTTTTGCAACATATAATACCCAGAAACAAGAATCTATTGACTAGGTTCTGTGCAGAGATCAGAAAGATGTGTAATACCCCCAAAACTTACAAAGAACACAGAATTAAAATCTGTATAAAATCAAAGGGATGATGGAAAACAGAAAACTGAGGAGTTATTTATGGTAAAGAACAATTATAAGTGAAAATTTAAAAGAGAAGAATGGACTAGCTTTCTAAGTGGGTAGTAAGAGGCATTTCATGAAGCTTGATACACATATAGAGAGATATTTCTCTGAAAGTGAACAAAAGACAGAAGTTGGGCTCATGAGGTCATCAGAGACAGAGGTCGAACTCTTAAGTATGGAAGAAAAAGTGTCAGAAAGGTGGAAGATCAGCTGTGAAAGTTCTTGAACATCAAGAAAAAAAAAAATATTTCAATGGCAAAGTAAATAATACAGATGAGATAACCTTGAAAGGGAACGTAAAGCAAGGAATATGATGAAAGCATCAGACCAAGTCAATTATCTTTTGCATAAGTATTTTGTATGACTACTAGTGAGTCAAGATTGCAGTTGTTGAGGTGAGGGGGACTGTGAAGATGTGAGATGGGGGAGGAGAAGCTATATGATAATTTTTCCTATGTGCTTTAGGAGATATGATGTACAGATGCTGGCTGGGAACTATCCCAAATCACAGAGTAGTAACACAGTAGTCACTATTAATAACATAGTGGTCACTGATTCACTATGCAGTGAGTGGACAGAGGCATCTCCAAGCATCATCCATCCTACACCAGGTAGGCAAAGGAAATTAGATTAATCATTCTTCTAGGATTCCTGGTGGTTTTGCTATATGAAGCACTTTAGTGACTACTCATAACAAAAACGTCTTGCCATAACATTATGCAGGATGAATCTTACCAATAGTTGGATAGTGAATGTAGATTTTTTACTGTAGTACTGCCAAAAGGCTCTGCACTATGTTCATAGACTTTGTTTCTTCTTCATTTAATGGTATAAATTTCAGAAGCTGTTTTTCTGTTGGGGAATGTAGGCAATGTGAACTGCTGCAAAACAAATTGCATTTTATATATATGCATACCATCTCAGATGAAATAGATAATTAAAATGACATATACCATGCCAAAATAATATTGAAAAAGAAAACTACTTTTAAAACTGTTAACTTTTAATGTATTTTTTTTTAATGAGTACTGCCAGTGTAAAACTGGTGTATACAGACTAAATATCTACAGTCCTCTCTTTTTAAAATGTGCTCTAAGCAGTCTGAGATTGCTTTATAAGTAAGTACTTGCAGCAAAAGAAGATTTAATGCATGTGGAAAGAACATATTACAAAGGATAGACAAGGAATACTCCCTATTTTTACACAGATTTTCAGATTTTTTCCTTTCCTGCATCGAGACAAAAAGATTTCCTCAGGGAAATGAGAATTTTCATATTTAATTATTTCTTTGTTTTAAAAATTAACCTCTAAGAAAGAGTTGTTTCATATGCAGCACTGGACATCTGGGTTCACTTATTACCATGTAAGAAAGAGACTGAATCACTCAGATCTGTATCTCAGGAAAGAGCTCTCCAGATGCTGAGCTACTATGTGATAGTGAGGAATGAATGTGCTCTCTTGGTAGCACCAGATTTGTGGTTAGAAGGTGTTGTTGCCCTTATTGCTGCACTATCTCAGCATGAGAGTCTGAATTTATCTATCATTCCTATCTTCTGTGAAATAGGAAGTTTTTGTCCTTTCCTCTGAGCTGGCAAACAAGCTGGATTAAGTGATTTAGCCTTCAGGATAGAAGAAATTTGTAGCTACAGTAGAAAATGAACACATGCCTCCTTAAGCCTATTCAGTTACTTATCAAATAAGATCATGTAAACCTTCCTCTCCGCATTTTATTTGTTTTTCATTAGGACAGGTGTCTCAGTGGAGTGCATAGAGAAAAGCTTTGAACTCTGCTGAAGCTAGGGTTATATGTCACATAATCCCTAGAAGCCAGTGACAAAGATATCATTTTATGAGTGTGGTTAATTTAAGAGGAATGTTTCTGCTTGGTATTGTATCTGTGAAAAGCAAGTCATGTCTAACTACCGAGGAACCTGAAGGAGAATCATTAAGTACAGGCCTTCCACATTGGAAATTTACAGTTAATCTAGGAGGGAGCAGACATCTTTTTTTTTTTTTTCTTTTTTTCTTTTTTTTTTTCCTCCATTTAAAATTGTCCGCTCTTTTTGTATATCAGTTTTTTAAAAAAGTATTTCAAATCCTGGTTGACTTCTCTGTTCCTAACAAAGATTCCTGCCCAACACATACCTGTTGCAACATGCTCTCTGCCTGGACACCTATTACAAGGTCTTCTTCATGTGGTAGGATGCATTGCAGACAATCTGTTCCTTCCTCTGTCCACATAAAGAAGGTGTTTGGTTTTGGTTTTGTTCCTTAAGCAAATTCTTGTTGGTGTGAACAGGATCTGCCTGTGTCAAGGTGAGAATAAGAACTGGATCTGAAGTAGGTATTTTGACGTTTAGCTTCTGTTCATGAACAGTACCAGCCATCCATTAGTATTCAGGTTATCTTCTGTTGCTTTAGTTACATCTGTATCAGTGAAAATTCCTGTAGAAGTTTCAAAGGAAAAACTATCACTGGTAAATTTGAGATAGGGAGGTTTTTGATTCAGAACTTCTAATAAATTCAATAGTATAAGAAATAAAAAGAAATTAGATCTTTTCTGTGAAGATGCTGCAGAGGAAACAGGATAGTTACAATGAGCTATTGCAGCCATTGTCAAAAGCCCTTTAAAATAAGATTAGATCATTTCATCGTTGTACCATTTTCAGTTGGCAAATTGTAACTTTGTTTTATGAGGCCTATTTAATATACAAATGTAGCTGAAACTTGAAAGAGTAAAGTAATAGTTGCAATGATTTAAGATTAGAAGTGTTTGGATAAACACAGATGATAGTTGTAATAGATCTGAATTGTCACCTGAGATTATATAACCTGATTTATCATTTCAATGAAGAATTACAGATAATAGTTTACAATATATTTTCATATGTGATCTTGTCATTGTTTCCCTTAGTAAATTATGCTCCTCTATATAATAGAAACACGAGTTTTATTTTGTCCTGAGGACATGTAAGATTTATGGAAAATAGTTACTTTCTAGGTAGAAGAACTGATATTATTTCCTCATTCCCATTGATACAGGGAGGGACAGTTATGATTCTTATCATAACTTTCATGCATTTTGTTTCTCCTTCATGTTCTGGAGTTGCTAGAGTAAGTGCATTTATGAAAATTTGCAGCTAATTTAATTTCCATTTGCTAAAGTTAATAAAACCATTTTAAGAAAATTTCTTGTTTGTCAATGTATTCTAATAATTACGGAGACTAGACAGGTCATGTCTCAGCTTCTGGAATCAGGGGGAGACAAGAAAGGATCCTTATAGGAAAGTATAGTTTGTGTATAAGTATTTTTGCAAAGATTTCCTAGCCAACTTTTCCAAACATTATTATTAAAATTTAATGCTTTTTTTTTTAACAAAGATTTTCTCTTTCAATGATTATGAGTCATATAGCTATTTTCACTCTTTGAAGCAGCAGTTTGTTTGGCATAGGAGATCTTTTTTTATGAAGGTGTGATCACAGAGAGTACTGCAGACGAAGGCAGTCACTTCCCATCCTCCTGCTCCACGTAGAGCGGTGCAAAGGCAAGGTTGCACTCTGTTTTCTTCATTCACTCAGGCCTGTAGCCTTTTTGTCAAGGGCACTGAAGTATGTCCAATTTTTATTTTCTGATGCAGTCTCCTGCTGACTGAAATCTAGGTCAAAACCTTGTGACCTTACTCCACGTGCATTCTTTCTGCTTCTCAGCAGCAGTGCTGTTTGATGGCTGCACCACAAGCTCATAGATCAGCTGCTGAGAGGCATGTGGCATTTCATGGTTTTGGCTGCGTGTGAAATCGTTGTTATAAACTTTTCTTATGCAAGAGCTCCAGAGTTAATGTGCTGCCTGGTTAAAAACATCATATTCCTCTGCGAGTGCTGAGGTATTTCAGTGGCAATCCAGCAGTGTCTCCTAGAAGAGGAAAATAGCTTTCTGGGGTCGCAGCAAAGGTCCTGTTTCTGGCAGTGGACAGCAGCAAGTGTTGAAGGAATGATGTGACAGTGGAGAGATCACAGAGTTGACCTTCTGAGATGGGGGGTTATTTATTTCTTGCTGCTCCATTCAGAGCAGTTAGCAGTCAGTACAGGTAGGAATCAGACCTTCTTCATTTGATAGCAGGGGCAGAGGGAGTTAACACAAAGTGATGGTAAGTAGAACATGAATCAAGCAAAAGAAATATAGCTTGAGTATCAAAGAAACTACTTAGTGGTAAACTGTATTACAGAATCAGGCAGCTTCCCAAGGAGAGATAACGGATTTGCATTGCTTGTGGCATTTAAAAGTGAGCTGCGCACAGCTCATGAAATACGTTAAGAGGGCTCTCACCATCTCTAGCAGAATGACAGATTAGATGAACGTCTCTAGATACAAATATGTTGCTACACAGAAAAAGATTTTCCAGAATAGCCTCAATAAACACAAGAGAGACAAAATACATTAACTCTTCTTTGAGATTGTAAAAAAGAATTTTCAACTTTTTTTTTTTCCTGTTTTTCTTCCAGAAATTGCCTTCCTTGTGTGAACCACGGTTTTGCATGTGTAGTTTGACTTTTATAATACTTGTTCAGTGCTATAAAGGTCACATAATAATCTGTATTCAATTAGATCCTGTAAGATGTACTTAAAGTATATATGAATTTTTAGAGCACTCGGTGATTGAAATATCTTGCATCATTTTATTTTACAAAACTAAATTAGAATGTACTATATTCTACCTAATGCCAGACACTATCTTTACATCAAATCTAGCTCCATGGGAGTAGCATACTGTTCAATCTAAATAAGCATTTTAGAACCTGGACTTTCATTTTAACCAGTTGAATGCATTTGCCTTGTGTCTTTTAATGAATACTTTGTCCATAATTTCATACACCCTCTAGTGAATTAAATTCTCTGTAGTCTGAAGCATTTACTTTTAAAAAATATTTAATATGCAGCTGCCTGCTAACATACATTCAAATCTCCATGTGAAGCTATCAGTTAGAAATAAGGCACTTAAAAACTTCGAGACATCACACAATTTAACCATTGAAGACTGTTTAAAGCTTTAGGCACTTAGATAACTTAATTTTTATCTGGGGGAAGAAAGAGATTTAGGTATTCAGAAGAAGATGAAGTCAGAGAGTGCTGTGCCAGGTGTTTCAGCTGTAGGAAAGCTTAAAGCATTGAAAGAGCAATGTAGCAGCAAAGCAGACCTGCTGAATAATTCATCACTGTCTTACACACTTCTGCTGCTGTACCACTATTTAGGAAAGAATATTATATTGTTATTGATTAGAGCACTTGCTGACACATTTCATTTGCTGGGAGGTGTGTGTGCACGCTTTGTGTTTCCGACACTTACACCATCACCAGAGAAACTTACCTATGAGCTCGTTTTAAATTGAAGAGGCTGGATGTTATACACACACACACGCACATACTCAGCATTTATCTCTAAAACAGTTTGGGGAGGGAGAGCTTGTTTCATATGTCAGAAGAACAATCTTCCCACAGACAGTGTTTTTGAAGTGATGAAAAACATTTCTTAAGGGAGTACAAGCAGCTTTGCCTTCACCATAACACCACTGGGAAAGCAACTCCTTCGTTACACCGACCTGCCACTCTGCAGTGCCAGGGGAGCGTCCTGGAAAGGACAGAGAAGCATCCTCTGTCGTGAGAGCCAGCCCTGTTGGGCACTGGTCATGGACAGCCCCACTTACACAAGCCAAACCCCAAGGGTGCCCTTTACTTAGGCTGCTGCAGTTGCTGATACAAATAAACTTTTGCCTGTAGTTGGCTAAAGGCCAGAGGAACTTGATGGCTGCTGCAGCTAGTACACATTATTTGAACAATGAAATGAAATCCTGCTCTTTGCATGCTTGAAAACAAATATCTATCTATCTATCTAGATATCTGCATGTATATGGACACGAAGAGAATTGAATAGTTACACAGACTATAGATAGAAGCATATACAAATATAGATATATGTCATTATTTGTACTTTCAGATTTATACTGGAGTATATATACTGGAGATGGGAAGGGAAGAAACAAACCAGTAATATTTTTCTGATTTGTTTGTTTAAGGGAAATCTGATATAGATGAAAAAGGCGTTTTGACAAAACCTAGATTGTCTATAAATGGTATTGGGAATATCCCAAATGGCTGTGGTGAGCTTCTCTCAAATGTTGAGCTTGTAGAGGATCCTGTGCCAAATTCTGAACAGCACTGGAAACTGACAGACAATAAACTGCTTGTGTCCTGGAGGAAACCCTTTCCTTACCTATCTTTACATGTCCAAATTCATAAACAGTAAAAAAAAAAGACTGCAAGCAGAGCACAAGGGACCCTGAATGCTTCTCTAAAAGAATAGCTGGATTTCTTTCCCCATTTTGAAAATCAACTTGGTGGAAATAAAATTTGTTATATAGCAAGATTAATCCACAGTAAGATACTGATCTGTTGAAGCAAATGGCTGCCCTCTGAATGATTTCAAAAAAGTCAGGGCTCACTCCCAATGGCCAGTTTTCTCAGGTGACAAACAGTGATTAGTTTCTTAAATATTTTTTTTCATAAATATTTGCTTCTGCTCTGATTTTGGAGGACCAGTTAACATTTAACAGGTCCAGAAGTTTAGCAGATTACATAATGCCCCGGCCCGTCATTCATACACACACAGTGAATCCCTGTTTGATGTAAAACTGATGCAAACTGATTTTAAATAGCTTGGGTGTTTTTAACTCTTTCAATACTAAATGAAAACTGCTCAGTTGTTGTTTTGTTTTGTGTTTTGTTTGGTTGGTTGGTTTGGTGTTTTGTTTTGTTTTGTTTTTCCCTCTGTCTTGCCTTCTTTGTCAGGAGAAGAATTAGTTGGACAGTTAATATTTGGTTTTGTAGATTTTTTTTTTATTTTACTACTTAGAACTGAGATGGCAAGACTGAAGGAAAGTGTGCTTTGAACAGGCGATTTTAAGTAGATTCTCAAGGTTTGTGTCTGCAGTGACTCTGTATGGATATTGGATCAATATTGGAATATATTCAATATCTGAAATTTGTGAATATAATTTTACAAAACCATTCTTCACAGTGCTTGGCCTTTACTATGGCAAAAGTGGGTAAATGCTGCAGATTTAGAAATAGGTGTTTCAAGGCTTTGATGCTTTTGCATGAAAGACATCTCTTACTTCCACTATTTAGTTATTGTGATTTACCTAGAAGAAATCCATGCATTGATTTAGTCAGTGGTTCAGTTAGTCAGTGTTTTGATTCCTGGTAAGAGGTTAAAATGAAAAGCAGTAAAACTCTGAAATTTACCAAGAATAGAAAAAGGTATAGTTTAATCGTTAATTATTATCTAAAGCTTTTGGTATGTATGATTCATTTTCAAGATAAGTGCTGAAAAAAAAAGGAACACAATGTATCTTTTACAGAATGCTCAGCAAAACTCACAATAATATGGTAGTGATTAGTGCAGAGCAATACTTACAGCAGTCATATAGTGCCAGTGATTATACTTTGGATCCACTATAAAAACAAGCTGTTCCTGATGTGCTTCTCAAAAGTAGGACAAAATGTTCTCCATTAGTCTGTTGCTACTTAACATCTTTCTCTACGTCACGTCTTAATTTTTCTCTCATGCCATCTGCAGAAAAACACATCTCTCAACCTTCTAGATCCTGAGATGGCAATATTCAGAGCTGTAAGAGGAATTAGGCCATGTGAGAAGAGAATCTTGTTCAGGGTGGTATTGTAGAGGCTTTTAAAAATATGCAGATAAAGTTGCCAGCACTGATTTTTATCTTCAGTGAAAGAAATGATATCATTATTAATTTATAAAGTAAAATAAAAACTCATATGTACAATTTGAATATAAAACGTATTCTGTGATTTTAATCTATTTTTGCTATCAAACTATAGGAATATTGACATCTTTATTCTTGGCCTTGGTCATTAAATTTTAGAGCAAAGTGGGAACAGAATACATTTTGAGGCCGGTTGAATGTGTCTTTTCTTTCTCTAGAAATGAAAATATTTAATAAATAATTATAAAGAAAAATGTACTCATTGTGAAACATTCTTGTATATGTATATATATATATATATATATCTCTTGTACCCCACAAAGAGGGCTCCCACCAGGTAGGAGCATCATGGATCAATCTGACAATCCAGTGTACACTTCCTTGCCAGCACTTCCTCTGAGGCAGAATGCTGATGAGATGAGCCTGGACCCAGGTGTCCTGATGGCCTGACACCCTGCTACTGAGTATCCCACCAGCCATGGCTGTCTCCAGGGACTGCCTTGTACCTTTTCAGCTCCTTTTGTAGCAGGTGAACAAAGAGCAGGAGTGTTTCTGCTGCAGGGCAGCACTGTGACCTCTCTGGACTGGTTAGTGATGAAGGTAGAGAGGGAGAAGAGTGGGAAGGACTTGAGTAATACACTTAAATTCATAGGGCTTTTGAGAAAGAAGAGCACTTATGACCTAGTGACACAGTGAATGGTGGCATTTTGCTAGAAAGTAAGTTGCTTCCTGACATGATAATGCTGTCTGTGCCCTAAAAATTTATGCCACTTAGCTTTGCTAAACAGCTTGGCTCGAGAAGCTCAAGGTATTATGCTGCCTATGAGAAACAGGACTGGTTTGGAAAAGATGGGAGGCCTTAGTGGGGCTCAAAACTACACTCTATAATGCACTGACAAAACTGAAGCTTCACAGTGAATTATAACTGTCATGATTGTAAGGAAGCACCTATGGACAAAAAGGCAAGCCAGCTAGAAAATTTCAAATGGGTTTGCCAAGTTGAGAGAGGGTAAAAAATAATGGGAGAGGCAACTAGGGATCTTATGACAGGCTGAGACATGGTACGACGTTTTGTTGAAGTCAGTGAAGGGTGGTGGAGCTGAGCATTAAAGGAACATCTCACCACACGTCTATGTGTCATATAACAAATCCCTGAGACTTTTAGCATGTACAATATTCTCCTCCTTTGGCTCTTCTTCCTATTTCAAACACACTCACTTTCTCTCTTGCATGTGCCTTCAGTTTTCTTTTTACAGTGAATTTCTGCTTTTCCTTAACAGTGAATATTTGATTAGCTGCTACTCAAGTACTATCCAACTTCCATTTCAGGTAGCAATAGTCTTGCTTCCTTTTCCCACATGTTTCACACTGGCTTTTTATCCCAGGAATTTTTATCAATGCTGCATTTTTGCAACTCTCACTAGGATGACCATTTTCTTTCTTCCTACTCATTTTTAGTTTCCCTTCTATATTTCATTCAGTACTAAGAAGGGTGATTGGCAGAAATTTTCTGCCAAAAAAAAAAAAAAAGGTTGAAAACAAAGGGTTTTACAGAAGTGGATAGAATTATTTATTGTTGAAAAGATCTCAGTGATCTTTTAAAATTAATTGAAATACCTTCAGTACTGGAAGCCCAAATATCACAAGGTTGTGAAAGAGCTTACCCTAAGGCAGACTGATGCCAATAGAAGGATCACATGTGACTTATAGTCAATTGGTATTAGAGCTGATTGGAATCTGTGACACTTCTGTGAAAAATAAATCTCTCTTTCTGGGATTAACTAGCCTCAATTTATATTTACAGTGTGAATATAGCTGCTGTTGCCATAGGATGTGATTGCCTTTCATATTTTTCAATGTACTATGTCATATACTGTACTACATTATGTAGTATGGCTTTAAAGATTTTCCTGTTTTCCATTCTTCAGTTAAGAACTGAGGCACGCACTGATTCTGTGGCTTGCTCAGGGTAACATATGAAGTCTGTTTCAGAGTAAGGACTTGAATTTCAATCTTGTGAGTCAGTGCTTTAGCACTCAAACAGTTGCTACTCTCTGACACCTCTCTAGTAATCAAAGACCAAAAAGTGAAGAAGGGTAAAATGCCTATCTTCATGTTGAACAAGAAACAGAGGGAAGGAATTAGCCTAAAAAAAAATCCCCCTCTAAAATGTTCTTATTCTTTTGAAACTGGGCCAGTTGTGCACACAGGGATTCAAGATTCATGGATTTAGGACAGCAAACACGAAGGTGCTGAACAGCTCCCCATGGATACAGGAGTCTTAGAGATCTGCTCATTGCACTGTTCAGGCTTTTTATATTATAAATGTGCTAGGTAAAGAAAAAGAAAGAAGAATAATGGAAATTAATTCACTTACCACACCATCCCCCCCATCCCGCCCTGAAATATGTTAAAGTTAAATTTTGGGGATAAATGTAAGGTTTATTCTGCATTATTCCTGCAGAAAGTAGACATCTAAGACTGCTTAAATGAAAGATTTCAGGCATGCTCAGAACAAATACCTAGGACATGACGTGGCATACACTCACAGCACATATAGGCCTGTAAACTTGGTCAATTTAGGCATTTTTCATCCTTTATGCAAATATTGTATTTTACATTTATTTTAAATAATGTTATTTGTGCTTGCTGTGCATAGAACAGGCACAATTACATGTATCTGAGTGACAGCTCTCTCTAGTATACCATGCCTTTGAACAAGATGAGAGAAAATACCATTGGCAATAATATTGTTTATTTAATTAATTTCACATCAATACAACTACACATGAACATCTGTCTTTATGGACATATTCCCACAGAAGAGCCGTAGATCTATACAGGAAAAATTTTACTGTTTTAAATTCCATTGTCTTACAAAAAAGTAGACATGAAGATTGGGAGCCCTAACAAATATGTACACCAGCCTTCCTTAAGGACTTGGTTTTGTTACGTAAAAGAGTTTCAAGCTATAAGACGATATGTTTAGGAAAGCTTTTTGTGAGACACTGGTCTTTTCAGAGCCAGTATCTGGAAAGGGATGTGTCAGGAAGCTGAGACACAATCATATATGAACTTTACTGAGAAGACAGTTCTTTGTTGATTTTCTGATTAAAATAAACACTAATGCTTTTAGGTATTTTTTTTTCTCCTATCCCCTGTAAATTGAAGCAATGTTTGAATATTTCTAGAATAAAACTGAGCTGGTTGATTGCCTCTCCCCTTCCCTTACTTTCCTTTCCCTTCCTCCACTATCTTCTATGTGAGGTGCTTTTTCCCACTTTATTGTGGTTACTCCTTTAGCAAATTTCCACAAATATTCCTTTGCCAAGATTCTTGACAAGTTTTATTTCTACACTTCAACCTCTTCCTCTGCTTAGAGGTGGAGTTATGTCAGTCATCTTGCTCTCCAAATTAAATAATGTTGGTGCCGTTTATTTCTTCATTCGTTCTTTCACAATATGTGTTCCTCTGTTTTCACTGTTAAAAAAACCAAATTCTACTGTTTGGAGAATGGCCCTATTTTGGAAGGTTTCATAAAGAATACAGTATCATGGATTTTACAGATTTGGACAAGGGACAGGATCACCTGGACTGACACAGAGTTGATTTAAACAATGACTTGAGTAGATGTGCCCACGCTTACATGCATCTGTAATTTTAAAGAGCCACTCGTGATGCAAAATAATTGTTCCATGTCTGTTTCAAGGCTAGTAAGTAAAAGCATAAAATCACTTACTTTGGAAAAGACCCTTCAGATCATCGAGTCCAACCGTTAATCTAACATGGCCAAGTCCCCCAATCAACCATGTCCCTAAGAACAACATCTACATGTCTTATCAATACCTCCAGGGATGTTGACTCCACCACTTTCTCTGGGCATCCTGTTCCAGTACTTAACCCTTTCCGTGAGGAAATTTTTCCCCTGGCACAAATTAAGGCCATTTCCTCTCATCCTATCACATGTTACTTGGGAAAAGAGACCAACACCCACCTCTTTACAACCTACTTATTGTAAAAATAAATAAAAGAATTAAAGCCTGTTCTTCATCTCTGAGGACAAGAAGCATGCTACAGCTCACATCCATGCAGCTAGACTGTCCTTCCCAAAATCAAAATGACCACTGTCCTGCAGTCTGGGAACTGTCCTCATTCTGAGGTAGCCCCTGAAGTATGCCAGGGCTTTGTCTATGACAGCAACAGTAATCTTAAATCTGACAAGGACTCTGCCACTAAACATGCTGAATGTGCCCTCCTCCTGTTTAGTTTCTGAAGCTGGATGAAGCTTTCATTTTGTATGGTTCAATGACAATGTCAAGAAGGCACACTACATACTGAGAAATGAGGTACATACATTATTTTAGTTTTATGCCAGCTACACTGAAACTCATCAATATCCTACCTCCATAGTGGTTGATATTTTGGGATTATAAACCCAAAAGAATGATGAATGCCATGGATTATGAATCCCAGGGGATGGTGAACCCTGGGATTAATCATGGTTATTCAGAATTCAAAGTCTGAGGATACTACCACAATGGGGGACCAGGCCTGCAGTGGATACTTGGTTACAAGGTAAACGAAGCATGATTGATTCCAGGACAGCATGTGTTTGAGAAGTTGTTATGAGAAAAAGTAGTTACACCCGAAGAATTAAAGCTAATATGCTTAATATGCATTGTCTGATCATTCAGCAGGCCTGATTACAATAATCACTTAAAAAAAAAAAAACGGAGCTTTGTTTTCTTTAGCCAGGTATGCAACCTGGGTACATTAGTTTGGTAGGAGGCTTTATTGATGGAAAATACTGAATAGCAATCAGATAGCTATTTATCTTCCATATATACATTTTTAGTTTTGAAAGTGTAAAATATTATTTAATCTCAGATTTTGAGTTGTTTTCTCTACTCTAATTCTATTGTTCTATAGAGTGCTATTTCTTTTTCAGAGGTATTCCCTATTTCTCATTTTTCCTATTTTGTGGTATAAAAGACACCTGTATTAGCAAAACATATTGCCAAATGTTCCTATGTACACATGGCTGCTTCTAAAATATTAATGTCTATTAAAATCCTTATTAACAAAGAGTTACTTTTTGTGCATAAGCGCACATGCATGTCAATATAGAAGCACACCATGTATCTTCCTCCTTTCTTCTCTCCTTCCTTCCTTCTTGCCTTTCTTTCTTCAGATATAACTGCTTGCAGATTGCTCTCCTGTCTTGATGTTCAGCAAGACA
>NW_008592728.1:69393-72146 GCF_000691845.1 Merops nubicus
AAGCTGAAGATATTTTCATGAAAATGCTCAGGTCTTTTCATATTGAAAGAAGCTTGATTTAATCAGGGATTTGAAAATTTCTTTACTTGTCCACAGAATCTATGAATTTGACTGGTGTTATGCTGTCATTGCAAAATAAAAGCAAAAATAGGTATGCTTGTGCATAAGACATTTGTTCAGTTTTGCTTTTTTATCGATAATGCACAACATGGCTTCAGGTACTGAGGATACAGAGCCATGAAAAGTATATTGTTAATTTTATCATTTTAGAGAGAACCAGGCCTGGAATCTGCATCTTCCTGGAGCCCCTTGAAAACACTCAGGTTTTAATCTTTGAAGCTATCTGAGGGATGATACTCTCAGTCCAAAGGAAGCAGGGTGTGCATATTCCTTTTGTGTGTTTGATCTGCTCACTTTTCTGAATGTGATAATGTCAAATGAGGTAGGCTCCGGAGTTTTATAAACTCTGTGACATGATGTGGCTCTTATGTTTATCTAAGCTCATATTTACATAAGCATGCTTGATTTTATCCAGCAAACATTTACATTCATATCCTAGTTGAAAAGGCAGAGGGTATAACTGCTACTGTAGAGGTGACACGATACTCTGGTTGTACTGTAAGTCACCTAACTCAATCCTAATGTGCGGTTCCTAGAAATATCTCCATTATTGACCTCTACATGCCTTTCTTCTTTTCTGACTGAACTCTTCCTGAAGTGAGATACTTTTCTGTACTAGCATAAAGTCCCTCAGAAGAATAGTTATGGAACCTTTAAGACAGAGTCAAAACAGGAACATGTGCAACTAAGTATTGTTTTCCCCACTGCTATTGTACATTATTGCCTTCTTGTTCTGTCCCTGTTGTGTTTCCAGACTAGAAACTCCTGGGGTGAAAAAGCTGTTTTTGTTATTGCTGTTGCTGTCTGTAAAAAAAAAAAAAAAAAAAAAAAAAAAACTTATGGTGAACAATGATAAGTAATAATATCCACTGATTTGGAAAAAAAAATCCTGCTGTGATTCCAGATTTGGGCAGACTGGTATTATGATAGATTGAAATCCTTTCAATCTTTTAATTTGTGGGATAACACAGGGTTTAATCAAAGTCTTATCCTTGTTGCATTCAAGCCAGTTCACACTCTCAGTGACTGCTATGTGAACAGGATCAGCTTTTATGCATGCAATAAGGTACAACTCCAACAGTGCTTTTTAAAAAATAAAAAGTGCTTACCTTTCTGATAAAACCAGAACTGAATTAATTCTCCTGGTTCTTTTCTGAGATAGTAGTGGTGATAAGTCATGACTGTTAGTGAAAGTCTATTTAAAAGCCAATGACTACTAGTGCCTTAATATCTGAGTTATCACAGAATTTCTAGGTTCTGTAAAGAAACAAAGGCTACACGCTGCTCTCCTTGAGTCAATGAGAACTTTGCATTGATTTTGAGGGAAGCAGGATGAAGGCCAAAGTGCGATATCTTGTATTGTACAGTCTGGTTATCAATGATAAATATTGACTTCTTTCATGGCAGGTACTAAAGATTATCTTCCCCATTTTAGAAGTGACAAAAATCCAAGCTGAGAGGTCAAATGCCTTGTGTTTAAGCACAGGTAATGAGCATGGAAGAACTAAGAGGCTCAGGGTGTGCTTGACGGTCAACTCAACTAAATCCTTCCAGAAATTTGGCAAATACAGCAGGCAGCAGATGAGAAAGGAGGCATATACTGACTGAAGTGCCAGGGAAATGCACAGACATTCTTAGTGGATCAAGTGAAGCATGAGCTAAAAAAAAAAGGCCAAGAAAAATCCCACGCATTGAAACTGCAACAGATGCTGTTCCTAATGGAAGTGTGGAGGAGCCACTTCAAAGTCAGGACTTTAAGGGTGTGGAACCCCTGGCTGGGGATCCTGATCTTCACGTTTGCTACTTGATGAGGTTTGACAAGGTCATGTATTGCTTCACTGGCACAGTGGGAAGTAAAATTGCAATGTGCAGATACAGAAGCACCAAGTGAGCCTGCCTGTCTGGTAGACTGTATTTCGGGAGGCTGAGATTGATTTAGCCAGGCTTCTCTAGATGACAAAATAAGAGAAGGAGCTGAATGAGCAGGCTAGTGGCCCTTTTAACCTTAGAACATGAAACCTCTTGCACTGATCAGCTTTTCCAGAAGGCCTCTCAATGAAAAAGAAAATTTCTTTATTATTAAATGATGTAACTAGTAGGATGCACAGCAGAAGGAAGAGGATTTTGCCTATAAGGGTTTTCCTGTCTGGAGTTTCTGCAGAAGGGAAAAGAGGAGGAAAATAACAGCTGCAGGACATACAAGCTACACAGACTAAACTGATATGTTTCAGGTTTATGCTTTTCTTTCATGAGGATTCTAGTTTACAGTAAAAATTATCACATTAAAATAGGTGATAAGGATTACTTATACAGAGCTAGGGAAAACAGTGTTTGCCTCATATTCCCCATGACACATATCATCCCTGTTACCTAGGAAAGAAAGGCCTGTATGTAAGGTATAGAAATTAGAAGAAAATGGGACATATCTATAATTGGTCCCTAACTCTGCAAAAAGAGGTGTTTCAAACAAGAAACATTATCTTGTTAGGCAGTGGGTTTCTGTCTTCATTAATATAGACAAAAGGAGAAAAAAAAAAACAACAGAAGTTACAACTATTTTGCAAAAACCTAGTCTGAATGAACAGTCATCTGCCATAAAAAAGTGTGATATGTATTTTATATATATATATATA
>NW_008592729.1:0-20636 GCF_000691845.1 Merops nubicus
CCCCTTCCCTTTCACGTAACAAACACCCAAACTTAACCTTGAGAAGGTGAGGGAGCAACAATGGCTGGTGGCTCCTTGCAGGACAGAAACTGGGAGCCATCAGGTGCTCTCCTACCACAGCCCAGCCCACCATACCAGAAAGGAGCTGGGCTGTCTGCAGGCCCTGACCAGACCATCAGGCAGGTCTGTAGTGATGTCTGGGTCTTCTGCCAACAGCTTGCCTGATATAGAATGATATTATCATTAACAGGCAGACCAGCAGCCAGACTGCTCCCTCCACTACCTCATCCCACACCAGAGATCCAAAGTGCCAGACAACCAGAGGGAGGAACAAGTCAATGCACTCACCCATCACAGTGGACATGAAGAAGGGAGTGAGCCAGACAAGCAGCCAAGCCATGGGCAATGGTAGCAGCCAGACCATGAGCCCAGTTATATAGCAGGGACCCAGAGACAGCTTCATGTTCTGGTCCTGCCATCCTAGGAACTCCACTTTTCATGGAGAGTCAGGGAACCCTTCCAATAGCCAGAATCATCACACCCACTACATATACAGACCATCCAACCCCACTACAAGCCAAGTCAGTTCCTACAGAGGTAGCTTCTTGCCCCGCCTCCAAGTTAATGTGGAAGGTGGGGGCACCTGATGGTGATCTCCTCATCAGTTCCCACCCAAGGCTCGCCAGACTCTGGATGAAAACCAGTCAGCAGGGTCTTTCTTGCCTGGTTATGGACATTATCCATGTACCAGCCCTCCTTCAGGGCTGGGGGTTTAAACCCCAGCACTCCACTGGTCCAGTGCCCGGGTGGGACATGTGGCCACTGGTGCACCCAGTTCAGCACGGACTGTGGCCAGACACTGCTGTGGAGAGTTGGAGACAGGCCCTGCTGTGGCATTGCTGAGGCACGGACTGACAGACTTGAAGGGTGCTGAAATGGGGTCCTGGGCCATGGGCAGGGTTTGGAGACCCTCTGAGTGGATGACAGGGACAGTCAGAGATGGCAGAGAAATGCTAAGACCAGGCACACACTCAAACATTTCTCCAAGCACATGACAGTTTCTGAGATCTGGGACTATTGCTATAAACATGGACCATGTCAGAATTTTCAAATGTGCTAAACTAAAGCTTTCTGCCTACGTAAGGTCTCACTTTCTCTCTCCAGTCAGAGAACACTTTTGGAGAGCCATACCTCCCCTCAGCAGGGTCACAAGACAGCTTAATAGATGGCAAATAACAGATGGTTGAGAGGCTTAATTCCAGGTGATGTTGTTGAACAAGCTGACTCTAAAAAGATGGTTTTATACAGGCTACAATTACTCAAAAGTTACAAATTTATTTGCATTTATAATGAAATGGGCACCCTGCAAGGAACACATTTATGCTGAAACCTGTCTGACTGTGACACCAGTTGTTTCTCAGTTCAAATCTTTGTATCTGGCAGCAAATTTCAAAGGCTGAAAAAACTGCTGTCTTTGTTCATTTGCAGTTCACATTTTATGGTTTGGTTTTTTTTAAAAAAAAAAAAAATGGCACAGCTACTCTTTTTTTGCTTCATCCCAGAACAGTTAGACCCTCTAGAGGGTGTCTACAGCAAAAACAGCTAAGCATGCTAATGTGATAGAAAATTCTCTGTTGGCAGACAGCAAAAATCTGAGGGCAAGACTAATAGCTTCTCTGAGTGAACCAGGGAACTTGCTTGTAAGCGAGCGAAACATGGAGCCAAGACATGACAGAAAGAACAAAACTTTGCTGGCACCAGACAGGGTTGTGTATTGTTTGCTGCAACCAAGGAAGCCAGAGACAGTTGCTGAACTACAAAGTCATACCAGAGAGAAAAAAAATACACCCTACCAGGAGTGAGCAGACCAGAGCAGAGAAGGGATTTGTTTTCAAAACTTTTGTTTTAAACTTTTCTACTCAACAGATGTAATTCGTCTTTGGCATAAGATATTTCACTACGAAAGTTCAGGTGCCTGTGTTTGATATCTTTTAATATACTTACTTTAAGCTAAAGCTGGAACAGACTCCTAGCTGTTGCCAAAGTCCTACATCAGGATACTGGACAACTGAATATTCAGCAAGCAAGACAAATATAATCTGCCTTCTGGCAGATGAACTTTGATAAGTGTGCATATAGATAAGGAAAACTGAGCAGTGGTGCATCATCTTGCTAACAGAGTACCACCAGTTCATTTTCTAACAGTCCCGGGATCTTCAGAGTGCAATGAAGAATCACTTCCTTTATGTCCAAAGTGTTAAGAAGTTCAAAGTGATCATTCCACTTTTGTTCTTCTCATCTTTTGTAGTTTTGGCCATTCTTTACACAAATCTGGCACCACCTCCACTAATATCACTTGTCATGCTCCAGCTGCAGCTTCAATATACCAAGATCTTAATGCACTTGCAAGTCTGAATTAAAATGTGTGTCTTTATTCCAAAATCTTACCTCAGAGCATATAAAAAATGCATTTACTAAAATGATTCAAAAAAAAAGAACTCTGACTGAACAAAATGGATAAATCAAATTACATATATGTATTGATTTTACACTAGTTTTACATGTACTGCCTAAGGCCCAGACTTTTATGTTATTGCTAGTAGGTGCAAGTGATTACTTCAGACTTCACTTCTTGACTCCGTACAAGTCATCAGTCTGTGGCAAAACTTATACAAGGGAGCCAAAATTATGCACCTGCAAAGAGTATAGAAAAGTTACCTCACTAATTTATTTTTTTTCTTTTGCTGGGCTATAACCCAAGTAACAATTACAAGATAACAAGTGTGGCTATAGGTGGAGCACAAATTCAAAATAAGTAATGAGATTTTGAACACCAGGATTCCCTTGGATTCCCTAGCCCATCCACAAGCTGCAAAATGATACAGCTACTACATTTGTGAATAGAGCAATTTGCATTCAGAACTAGTTTAACATGTAATACTGATCCATCAAAAACAGAAATCCTCTGAAAGCTTAAATATTAACTAGTCTATAAATCTGTATGAATTATAATATTCAAAAAATCTCATTCTATGTAATGAATCAAGATTAAGTAAGAGAATTTGCTGTTTTCAGGGGCTTTAATAATACTGCTTCCTGCTTACCTATTATTTTTGTTCACATAGCACCTGTAGGATGAGATTATACTCAAAACAAATAAAATAAACTGGAAGAGGTTACTGAATGTCTCTGTTAATAAAGAGTTTTTACTTTCTTCTCCAACAAATGTCTGACAAAGTAAGTAAAACGTAACCAAATTTATTGAACAGTTTTTCTGCAAAGGGGCTTTAGCCAGGTTTCATTAATTTTTCCAGCCATGTTCTTCTCATCTGAAAGCTGAAATTGTGCCCAGTTCTGCAGCTGCAGTAACAATGGTAAATACGTTTGTATAGGAGGACTCACTCTGCTCATCTGTAAGTGATGCATAGCACTTAAGTAATTTTATTCTCTTTGGTGGATTGTTAAATGTTGAGGTTGAACTCAAGAAATGTAGTCACAGAGGCAAAAGCTTCATTTGCCTAATAAAAGAAACATATCTTTTTATTTGCATCTTTGCTGTTTCCCATCAGATTATCAATCAGCTGTCCCTGTCCTCACTCAGAGACATTCGTGTCTGTTAACCAGACTATGACAAGCTGAGATGTTTACATATTCTAGTCACAATCCTTAAGCTAGCTACAGGTTCAGACTCTGTAGGAGAAATGCTAAAAGGAATCTGACCCTCCTCTTTAGCTATAGACCAAATGACTGATGGACTGCCTAAAGAGTAGGAATTCAAATGGTTGCTGTGTGACACCGTGACTTGTCTGACTCCCTGCTCCCATGAAGCAGTTACAGAAATTGAAGAAAACTTGAAGCATATCTTCATTACATAATCCAAGATGAGTCTTACACTGTCCTTCCTTCACGCAACACCAGGAGTACTTTATAAGCATGTTATAATGCATTGACAAAACACTAGCAGCACAGACATAGCTTCTACCTGCCAAAGCACAGCACAGGCTTTATTCCATATGGCTTATTCTAGCCATGGAGGAGGGAAACAAGCTATGCAGAGCCAGCATGGATACAGCCAAAATATGGATGAGAAAAATTGCCAGATGTGCAATAATCACAGCACCAAAAAAATCAGAAAATACACATACTACAGCAGGAGATGTTGATGGGAAGTAGCAGACCTTTTAAATCTTTTGCTAAGTCTGCACAAGTCATGAGTCAAATTTTGCTACAGCATTTTAACAAGGGGCAAAAAAGCCCTTATCCATGTCAGTTAGGTGTCACCCTCCCACTGATGTTGTGGTGAGCAGAGCCCGCCCTAGGCAGGGATCGGCGTGCGGAAGATTTCGCGATGTAACGGAAAGCTCAGACTGCCCACGAGGGGCCTTGTGGGTGTGGTTTGTGCTATATAAGCAATTGCAGCTGCGCAATAAACGCCATTTGCAGCATCCTTCACATTGAAGCCTGTGTCTGCTGATGGTACCCAACGGCAGAGGTTGGGTGGCAGAGATCCCGGGGATCGGGTGTCGGTAACGACACACTGTAGCTACGTTAGCAGAGATCTGTAGACAACTGAATGCTGATTATACGGAACTCCTTCAATAAAGACCATGTTCAATCTTTAGACAAAACATGGCTCATACTGTTTCCAGTAGTCTTATCCTCCTCCATGACTTATTTCTGATACTTTTTATCCTCTTGGATTTTATCATACACCATATGAAATTAGTTGCTTTTACTCAGTCGGTAATGCTGGGTTACCTCAAATATCAGTTCTGCCAAGGTAAAACATGAACACCTGAAACCCAATAGCTGTGAAACCTGAGGGTTATTCTACTAGGGATGTGCAAGGCTGCTGGGTTGGTTTTTTTTGTTGTTGTTGGTTTGTTTTTTTTTAATGAAAAAATAAACAAGGACAAATGTAATTCATACTAGGGAATAAGTATCTTTTCAACTGACTAAAATTACGTCATTACAAATTGTTAAATAAATTGAATTTTTAAAAAAAATATTTCAAACGGGAAAAGTCAAGTTCTTTGAAAGTATACCCTCATCTTCTCTGATGTTTTATTTGAAGAGGATTCTTAAAAGGTGACAAGAAAAGGATGAAAACTTAAAAAGATAAAACTGCAGGAGATTACCTGATTCTTTAAAGTTAGTCCAGAAAAAGAAAACTTCAACTCTTTCTTAAATTTCTCATTCAAAATGAAGAAAAGCAATTTCATTACAATGTATGATTCTAACCTTCCCCAGACATTTGTGTCAATTTCTCCAAGTTGAACTTTGCATGTTTACTCAGGAAAGAAAGGAAAAAAACACTTTTTTTTTTTCTCTACCAGCTACACAACCATAGGAAACAGAATCTTCGACATAAACATTTCCTTTAGTGAAGATACATGAAGACAGGATGCAGCCTACCTTTCAGATCTGAGCTGATCAAAAGCACTACCCCTGAAAATCTAACTGGTGTAATGGGAACCCTTGGAAATGGTCAGTTCTCTGAGCAACAGAAACAGCCCCTCTAGGATCCCTTAGCCTTCTGGATGTGTGGCTTTGAGCCCAGTTTCAAAACCACAACTTATCAACATTAGCCAAATTTTCAAGATTTTTCATTTCATCCAGCACTCCTGTGTCTAATTAGACACCAACCCCAAGTCCAAAAAGGCATTATTCCTTAAAAAAAAAAGCAAACACACAAACCACCCAAGAAAGTAAAAAACAACCACTGTCAAATCTTCAGTATCATATCAGTTCCTCCCAATCAAACTTTTTCAAGAGAAGATGGTATTTGCCCTGCTTTTATAGTCTGCTTTATCCTAGTAGATTTCAACAGAGATTTGCAGGGAGACTTCTTCAATGAAAGCTCAGCAAACTCAGTAGTCCGAATGGCATATACTTTCCAATTAAGGATTAGCATACTTAACAATTGGCATAACTCAAACTGAAATGTCAACCCACTTGCCATCTGGTTCATATATATCTAGTCTGGAAAACAGCAATGAAACAGCTTGAAGACTGCTACCATAGAAACTGTACACATACAGAAAAAGTTACCTAGAGATCCTTTAAATACTCACAAAGTATTGTACTAGTGACCTTATATTTTGGATTTATTTCTTTGCACAGATACAAGTTTAGAGAAGATTTAATCTGAAATGCAGTACATTCAGGCAACTATGCTCTGGAAGAAAGAGAATTATTTTTCCAGAGCCTGAAATAAAAGCATTCTAACTAGTCCAGAGACAAAAAAAATTAGTACATTAATCATATATTTTAAGTTGTTACAAAGACTAAACGTATCAAGAGGATCTGTTAGGCTATTTTGAAGGGGGAAGCCGACATTCATTAAGTACTATTTCATATGCATTCCATTTAAATACAGCATAAGAATAATTCATTAAGAAAGGATTGCCAATGTTTTTTTCAAAAAAGGACTTTTGTATCTGTTGTGATACATCACATAGATCTTAATGAACAGGCATTGAAAATGCAGGGCCAAAACCTGTATTAACTCATTTTGCTGAACATGATTGGCTAGAGCCCCACTGTTGACCCATCTACATTGCAATGTCCAGCACCCAGAATGACCAATGCTTTGAAGAGGTGTTAGGAATTAAGGAATATCTAAGGAACTAAGATTGGAAGGTAAGGTTTGATACGTTTTAGAGACTAGGAAATGAGAAAGAAAGCAAAGTAGTTAGATGCCTTTCATGTAAGCACACAAACTTTATCCAAACTAACTGCTCTGCTGGGGAGTACTAGAGCACAGATCCTGTGTACAGCTATTCCTACTGACCTAGGGTTCTCTCTGGCACAAGACAAATTGCTGCAGCTAAAAAGCAATTTTGGGTTTTTTTTGAAAGAATACCATCCATTGTTATCACAGGTCTCAAATTATGAGGTGACTCAACAATATTCATCTTGTGATGTCAAAATGTGGAGCTGGGGGGAATAAACGAGAAGATGTACTTGAACAGAGGGAGTTCTTAAACTCTTATACACTCCTGACACATTTACAAGCAAAATCCAGTTGCCAAAACTCCTATCCTATCTCCTATCATAATGTTACATGTGGTCACACATTTTCCTGGTTTTTCTGCTGCTTCTATTCATTATTTCTTCCCTCTGTTTAGGGAACAGCACTAAGAATCATGTGTAATTAATCATGCTATCACCTATTCTCTCAAATTATCACTTTTAAGATGGGCTCTATGCTGAAGGGTTACATGAAAAGCGAGTAATCCTTATTCCCTGGCATACTACTTCCTTTCTAGCAATACAGTTCTTTTTTCTTTTTTGACTTGATATTATAGACAGCTTCAGAATAGTATGTAAACTTTAGTGTTAGAGGGTTAAAATTTGATCTGAGTTCTACAATTTGAAAGTTTTAGTCCTTGACGTGAATTCATGTCTCATTAATATCACTTTTTGTGGATTAGTATGATCAATATAAGGACTGAATCAGAAGCTGTCTTTGGTTCAGGAACATTATCAGTATATCTAGAAAGAAAAAGGGTGTCATATGTATTTGAAGAAAAAAATTAACTTTTACTGTTAAATGTTAGGAATGCCACATTTTAGTGACAATATTCCCAATCAAATAACATCATATTTTATGTTGTAGTAGAGATACTAATAAATTAGAACATCTTCTTTTAAAAGATATCAGTGTTGCTAAAGTCTCTAGTTTTCTTCCAAGTTTAAGATATTAATGAACTAAGCAAGTAATTTCATGGATTGAAGGCTTCACTGGGATTTGGACAGAGAACAGATTATCAGTCACAGAAGACAGATGTTACCAAGAGAAATCCAATAGCTATAATTAAGACAGCATCATATCCTGGAAATAAAATTCAAAGCCAGCAATTGAAAGAGTAGACAGGAATCAGAAGCACAGTTTTCCTTTGCAGGAGATCATTAAGTGTTAACTGACAAACAAAATTAACAGCTATTTTTTAAAATTTTACTAAGCAGTGCAGAACTCCATCAAAATCAATGGAAATCCATCACAATAGCTTCATTTCTGCATTATCAGAGTCCGTTAAGTTACATTTTCAAGCAGGTGCAAGAGCTGTCTGCAAGTGATTATGGAGTGTATAAGAGACATAGAAGTTGTTGGCTCAGACCAGAGAAGACAGTCTGGTCCCTTAGCACAGGAAGTCAGAAACCAAATGCCTGAACTTTCTAAAATAAAATGCAAATGAATTCTAAAATTTACAACATCTATTTGTCTTACCTAAAACCTGCAATGAACTAACAGTCACAAACGTTCTCAAAAAATTCCATCTAATATGTGCCAGCGGCATCATTTCTGTCAACCCAGCATGCTCAAACCATATTTAACCAGAGAGGTGTGCAAACTCCAGAATTAAAAACCTCACAGTAGTATTTTGAACATAGGAGTGTAGCATAAAAGTCATAGCCATAGGAATAGGCAGTTTCAATGGAGAAGTTCTTCAGTCCTCCCAGGCTGAAGTATCACAAATTATCTACTTTTTTTAAGACTCCAGTTTTTATTGAAGATATTTTTATTATTAGTGAAACAAAGCCAGATGTAATAGATAGATGAGGAAGTAAATTCTTTTGTCTTTTGCAGTCGTTGCTCGCCCTTCAGCCACAAGATAGCAGTGTTTTCTAATTCTTGCTGTTCAGCAAAGCCGAAGCAATTCCCTTGTGAGAACTGTTGGATTCTTTAGGGGAAATGGGTATGTGAAGAGATACTAATCTCTGCCTTACTGTACTCCCCAAAATACATTTTGATATCTATCATGGCACGAGTTTATTTATCTTCATTGTAGCAGAGAAGCAGTTAAAAAGGAAAACTTTTCAGCAAATACTACAAAAGTAACTTCAGAGAAACCTGTTCACTGCAAGAAATACTTATGTCCTCTCCCATGTCCTATTGCTCTCTTTCAGTCTTATGTTCATTATTTCCCTGAAAAGCTCAATCACAAAAGCTGGTTCAGCAAAAAATATTGAAATAAAAGCACCAGAAAGGCTTTACTGTAACTGAAAGATCATATTTATCAGTAAATAGCCCATGCACATCTTTAGTGCAGGCACTGACTCGGCAAAGTAGGAAGGTCATCTCACTTTCTTTTCTTCTGTTTTCTCTCTTCTTTTCTTTTCCTTTTTTCTTTTTTTTTTTTCCTAAGTATTTATGTTCATACATAGAGAAGTTAAAAATCTCTATAGGGCTAAAAAAGCACCACAGGTTAATAAAAGAGACCTTTGAAATGCCTAGAAGCATCATGCACATACTACTGTGTGTGCTCACTGGGAATTTACTCTGCTCAGTTCTTAAGGGCCTAAATGCACCACTTTTTCCCGTGGCTGTGCTTTGCCCAGGGTGGCTACCTAAAAAAAAAAAAAAAAAAAAAGAGTAGTTATCTTACTGAGGCTAAGTGCATAAGCATAAGCAGCATAAACTCTTTCCTCCTCTTCGATCAGGACTGTGTACAAATATCTCCTTACAGCTCTGGAGATCTATTTTCAGGAGAAATAAGTACTTAGAGCTGCCATATGGAATGTCCATACAAATATCCCTGTTAACTCTGAACTAGAAGCTGCAAAGGCCCTTCAATGGGCTTCCTCCCTTTTGAAGCTCTTCCCTTTGCATAAATTATTAAATGTTTTCCAGACCAGGGACTGGAACCCAGGTGTCTTAACCCACAGGCTAAAGTGTTATTTACATCTCACACTGTCTGCTTTGATGAACATTAAAGTATTGTGTGCAAAACGTACCACACAGGAGAGACTTGAGGAGAAGATACATTGTTGATACCCTGTAGCCCAGTGACTATAATGCTTCCATGAGGAAGCACATTCGAATTCACTTCCAGTTTATGCCTACTTTCTCAAACTCGTTGAGACACTAAATGGGAGTTACCTATATAACCTCTGTTAACTGGCCTTTAATTGTCTTTGGTTTTCTTACAAGTTTCTCTAACAAGGTATTACCTTGTGGCAAATCAAACATTTGACACAAAAAGACATCCCAGCCTGTTTATTTAAATGTGAAGAAGCATGCATCACAGAGCATACGTGTGCTTTTGGTAGCCATAACTGTTCAAACAAACAAATGGTCTGGTTTAAATAAAATTATTTCAGATAAAATCTTCACACAATATTTAATGATCTGTACAGAAAAATTCTTTGTATCTTACAATAAGATATATATATATTAGGAACATATAAAGAAATTAAAGACACTGAATCAAATGCATATTAGAACTGCATATTAAAGAAAACCTTACTAAATATGGGAAAAAAAACTCACACAGTGAAAAGATGATTTCTACTCATTCTAAAACTGAAGTAAAGCTGAAAGAAGAAAGGAGAGCTCAGATTTTCATTTGTAATGTTTATACATTGCTAAGGAAACCATATCCAACAATCTAAAAGTACAACATTTCCAAGATCAAGTTTATGATTATACAAATGTATGTAAATATTTGGACATTTACAAAGCAGTCTAAAATATTACTTATTGTATTTACATCAGTCTAATCCAGTGGATATTTTCAATTTCCAACAAAGAAATCCATTCTTTATGTAACCACATAAAAAAGTAACATTTCATAGGGCTTTTCTTTCATGCTAATCATTTAAAGAGTCTTTTATTACATATCTGAAGAGTTAAAATGTTACTGTACTCTATTCTGCATTTGGAGAGGAAAAAGGCAGCATGTGGAGAGTTAATCTTTTTTTCCATCTGAGACACAAGTGACTGCATAATTAGTTACACCCCTGCTTTCACTTGTGCATGTGATTGGAAACAACTGACACTTCCATTTCACCAATGAGGAGCTTCCACCTTAATTTATGATGTAAACAAGGATGTGTGAGAGCATGACCATTCATTCCTCCATGCTAGATTTGTTACACGTGTAGTTATTAATAGATCTTTGCTACTTGTTTTCCTTTATTTTACTGAGTATTCTTTAATTAAAATATATTTTTGGATATTATTACTTTAATATTATATTTCAGCTTACAATTTTCAAGTTTAGGTTATTCAAAGAAAAACATGAATCACTATTCAGAAATTTCCTTAGGCTGTCAATTTTGCCAAACATTTTCTGTTGTTATTCCAAGCAGTCCCTATAGTTCATACAGTTGAATAGGATTTTGAAAATGCAATTTCTTAAGCTAATAACACAATGTCTTTTAAGCCGTTGCTGTCTTGAAACAGTTTTTTTGAAACAAATGAAAAATGCTGTACTTGGAAAAACAACACGCAGAAAATCAGCAAGAATCTCCAGAGAAGAAGGAAACAATAAATGTTCTTTAGGTTCCTGCCATACAGAAGTTGTTCATTGTTTATCATTATTTATTATTGTGTAAATTCCAGCTCTTTGGGAAAGACTACAACTACCATGATAGAGCTAGATCTGTCACAAGGTACTACTATCCATTCTTAATAAACAACTGCTAAACAAACTAAGCATGAACTCCCTCTCCACAGTTGTATCAATCAGACAGCAGATAGGCAGGAGAAATTCTGCCTCTGTGCCTGCAGGGAAGCAGAACGGGTACTAATTTCCATGTATCTCCTTACCTGATTATTATCAGCAGCTCTGGAATATTTAAAGGTATTCTTTGTTTCTCAAAAGTCACAAATTGTCACTAATCCCTGTACAGACTTTCACTGACTCTGAATGCAATGCTTTGTGAAGAAAGTTTTTACTATATATTTTTAACTACTGCCACTTTTGTTTTCTTTGATTCTTAAAGGCCAATTGTAGAGTACACAGGAACTTTTTTCCCTCTACTAGTTCATTTTCGTTCCACTATCCTTTTAGTGTGTTTCTATAAAACACTTGAAATTATATACACTTTTTCTCTTCCACTTCTTTATATCTAAAAGTTGTAGGTGTTACATTTTTATTACCTGATTCTCTGCTCTGGGTTCAGATATTAAGCAGTTTGCCCCAAAACTATTTAGTTTCTCTTTAGGCATTGTACATTCTGCTATTTCCTTTCACAAAAAGACTTGCCTCCAGCAAAACGTAGAAACCCTTCTGCATTCCATTTCACAGTGGGTGACTTCGAAATGATCCTATCAGTAGGTGTTACCACTTAACCATCTAACTCTCTTATCTTCTGGAGACCTGAGACACTTCACTAAATATTATGGTTTCACCCCTGGGCTCAGGCCCATAAAGGCCTTAAAGACACCTTCAAGGTAGGTGTGGTAGGACTGAAGCAGCAAATCTGTCATAAAGAAGATGTGGCTGTGTTTTGAGCTTACAGATTTCCCACTGCAACACCTTTATATCATGACAGTACAGGTGTTTGTAGAGCTGTTCTCCAAGTCAAAAAAATTGATTAATCCTTGCATATATGTGGATTTCTACATAGATAGATACCCATGCATATACACATACTGATATGATAGAGAGAAGCAGGTCTTCCTTAAAATAAATAACTTTGATTCCAAATCTTTTATATTCGAAAATATGAAAGTCTTGGAAGCAAATATTTTCATATTTGCATGCAGTTCCAAATAATGGAACTGCAGCCTGATCATCACTACATCTTAAATTGTTTAGGATCCAGACCTAACATTCAGGACATAAGACAGGTAGGGTTTTTGAAGTACAGTGTGGAGCCCACCTGTCCAAAATTTAGACTGAAGTTTAGAGTTCCAGAACTCTATGTTTAGAAATACACTTCTACATATCACTTAATCTGAGAAGTATTTCTCAGATAAATTAGACCTACTCCTGTCCTTACTGAGTCAATATATATTCAAAATAATTCCACTGGGAAATGGATAATCTTGCAAACTTTTACAAGTGTTTAATGTCTTTCTGAGAGCAGTCCCACTGGCATCAATGGGAGTATTCATAATAAAGCTAAATTAATGGAAAAAAAAAGTGTTTTACTCTGGAAAAATGGCATTCCAAAGCAGTTTTTAAACTATTCTGCTTAGTCAGAGTGCTGTGGTCAAACTCTTTCTGTGATTTTTCTTATAACTGCATACATGGACAAGGCCTCTCTTTTGTAACTTTTGATGTCTAACAGTCAGTCATCACACAATGGGGAAGCTTTCTGCAAACATGTGGTCCTGCTGCTTAAAACACTTTTCCTGGGCTAGATGTGCTATTCTGGTATATACCGTTACATAATGCTGGCTCAGCCCAGCTCATTTTTGTCAATATTAAAAGCTCCAATGGATGCAGAGAAATTATTTGCATTTGAGCAGGCAAAACACTGTACCTCATGGAAGCCCATTCCTAGACAAAAACCTGAGATTCCTAAGCAAAAGTATAATATTTACTGTCACTAAAAATATTTCTTTCTTTTTCCTTTTAAGAAAACATTGCAGAAAAAAAATAGTGGTCTTTCAAATATGTTTATTTCTTCAATAAATATTTTGCAGCTCCTTCCATTAATAATAAATAGAAAACTATTTTTGTCAGCCTGAGTTTATTGACAGTTCGAGACTCATACCAGTGAGTCACTGTGAGTGACAAATGTGAAAAAATGTTCTTTTTCCTTTTTATCCTTTGGAAAGTATGTTTTCAGAAACCTTTCTTTTAAGTTAAATGACTGGAGTAAAAAGCAGTCTAGTGGCAATTTCATTCCACTTTTAGGAGAAAAAATTTTTAAGAACTAGGGGGTTGTCTGCAGGATGTGGCATGACAAGATCAACCAGTGTAGAGCCTGCTCCTGCCCCTATCTGAGGAGGCCCCAGGAAGACGCTTTGCCAGCAGCAGGACTTGTGCTAGCAAGACAACATTCACTTGACTGCTCCTGCATGGGTGTGAGGAGCACCTTGGAGAGGTGGCTTGTCAGGATGTACAAACGTTAATCTGCTGGTTCATAAATCAGCTGCAAGTCAAATGCCACTGGGACATGTCATGGTGCTGAGAGGAAGAACTTCCCATATCACAGGAAAAAGGTTCAGAAGTCATATTAGATTTCAGTGGTCTGCTTCTTCCTGCAAGGCAGCCTAGCTATGTTCCGCCAGTTCTAATCAAAGTATCTCACCAGCAGCAGCTGCCAGCCGAAGGCAGATGGTTACTTTGTGGATGGTTGTTGAGGCTCAAGTCTAGCACCCGAAGCGTAAAGTCCCCCAGGGACACAGGGACATCATCTTTGCTCAGCCACACACACCAAAAAAAAATACAAAAGCCCAGAGATTTTAGCAGTGTTAACCCAATGAATACTTTTCAGGAAAAAAAAAAAAAAAAAAAAAAAAAAAAAAAAAAAAAAAAAAAAAAAAAGAGAGAAAGAGAGAAAAGAAATTAGTGTAATTCTTTGCATATCTTTTCAAATAATTGTCCTAACTTGCATTATGTCCTTTAATCTCAAAAAGGACAAAATATCCCTTATGACAAGTTGCTCCCAGCTTTGCAAAGCTTTTGTCCTCTTCTGGTTTCCACACTTATATCTTCCTATTTCTCCAACGATGTTAAGGTGGTAAAATTGTATTTAATGTGCAGTCATTTAAAGTATATTTCTTTCTCCTCTCTGTTAAGGAAGTTTACAAAATAATCAAATAACAGTTCTCAGCTTTTGCTGTTCTATATTTCTCTTACAGTTTATACTGGAAAAGGATAGAATACAAAAAATTGGATAAAAGTATTCAAGATAACAAAAATCTTTGCTTCATTAATATTCTGAATTTCTCTTTCCACAGCTGCAACCAGAATTTTTAATCCCAGAGAGCTATTTCAGTACAAAGTGCAGTAATTAGCTCATAAATGATCAGAAACAGATCTGTGCCTGGTGTTTTAGCCTTTAAAATAGTGGGGAAGAAGTGGGGTATTTAAATACCAATTTTTCAAGCCTGCTGAGGAAAGGCTTTTTGCTTATTTTTAAAGGCAAATTTCCCTTACTGTGTGGTTTGTGTGTTTATGTTGTTTTAAAAAGTTCAGGGGAATGGTAATATGTGAAATAAGCCTCACTAGGAAAACAGTTCCACTAAAACGTATATTTTAATTAGATCTGTTTACTATCTTTTTACTCCCCTTCAATTGAAACTAGGCCCTCCATCCAGCTCCACTGTAATTTGAATTAAAAACTCTTTTAAATAACCTTTGCAGAATATTTCAAATGAGGCAAACACACAAAGTATGTTAAAAGAGAAATGAAGCTGTTGCATTCACCAGACTAGAAATTCCAGAACAGGATTCATCTGAAGAATTCATTTCACCTCCCTTTTGACCAGGCATTAACAGAGATTTTTAATTACTTGATCACACAATATTCCTCCCATGTCCCAATACATTTTTCAGCACATCATGCTGAGGGAACCAGAAGAGTGCATCACTGTGTCTCTTTTCCCCAAAGTGATCCAGTCTCTGATCCCCACCCTGGTGGTTAACTGATTCTCTTGCTTGCTTTCTCTATAGAATCTTCTTCCAGTCTCACTAAGTTTTTGCCCTCATCACCTTCTCTCATCATAAATAGATAAAAATCTTTCATCTTAAATAGATAAAAATCAAGCAGCTACTCTGAACTGTTTGACAGCAGAATAAGACAGAAAGCTCCTAATTCCAGTGTCCAGCCTCAGCTGACCATGCAGGATCATAGCTCAATCCAATTTTGCAGTTTCACCAGGTTGCCAAAGTTCCCAGTTGAGTATTGCATGTGTCCAAAACCAGTCTGCTTCAGCGTTTGAACCAGCTCAATGTGACAGGTTCTCGTATCTAATTAGAATTTTTCATGTTACAACATATGTCCATTAGTCTCTTCCTTTTCATTTTACTGAAGTGGTTCCTAACTTGATTTTCCACCAGTATGGGTAGTACTTCACTCCTCCAGAGTCCCCCAGTGTTCCATAGGGATACACAAGGCCTGAAAACTGACTTCATCTAGAAAAATTAATTCAAGAAAGCATGGAGGACTTCAGCATTTTTCATGTCCATTTTCACAGAGTTCTCCCTTTTACCTTGCTCTTCCATTTGTTGCTTCTATACTATGGTAGGGTGACCTTGGCTGGATGCCTGGTGCCCACCAAGCCACTCTATCACTCCCCCGCCTCAACAGGACAGGGGGACAAAAACATGACAAAAAGCTTGTGCATCAAAATAAGGACAGGGAGATCACTCAGCATCTACAGCTGCAGGCAAAAGAGACTCAGCTCAGGGAAATTAACTTAATTTGCTATCAATCGAATCAGAATAGGGTAATGAGAAATAAAACCAAACATTAAAACATCTTCCCCCCATCCTTCCATTCTTACGAGGTTCAACTTCACTCCCAATTTGTTTATCTCCTCCCCTTTTTGAATGGAGCAGGGAGATACAGTGGCAGCTGCAGTCAGTTCATCACTCATTGTCTCTGACACTCCTTCTTCCTCACTCTATTCCAACAGTCCAGCGTGGGGTCCCTCCCACAGGAGGAGACGGTCCTCCACAAATTCCTTCAATGCAAGTCCTTGCCAGGGGCTACAGTTTTTCACAAACTGCTCCAATGTGGGTCTCTTCCATGGGGTGTAGTCCTTCAGGAATAGAGTCACAGCTCCTGCCAACAAACCTGTTCCAGTGTTGACTCCTCTCTTCACGGGTTCACAAGTTCCTCCAAGAGGCTGCTCCAGCACAGGCTTCCCACAGGGTCACAGCCTCCTTTGGGCGTCCACCTCTTCCAACACAGGATCCCCTACGGGCTGCATGTGGATATCTGCTCCACCATTAACATCTATGGGCTGCAAGGGAACAGCCTGCCTCACTGTGATCTTTATCTTGGGCTGCAGGGGAATCTCTGCTCCAGAACGTGAAACATCTCCTCTTCCTTATTCATTGACCTTAATGTCTGCAGAGGTGTCTCTCACATATTCTCACACCTCACAGAAGCTGCTCTTGTACATCCCACCCATTACCAAACCTTGCCAGGTAAATGCAATACATGTATCTGCAGGAGCCTGTTGTGTTACACTTCTCGTCCCACACCATTTTCTCTTCCATCTGAACTTTGGTTTTTGCAATTCTTCCCTACGTTTCCAGGAAGTATATTTCTTCTGGTAGCTTGTAGCCTATAGCCTATTCCATCTTCCTTTCTGAATTTGAGCTTAATCAGCATTCTACTATCCGACCAAAGTGGTGTGTTGCTTATTTCTTGCAAATTGCAATGTAGTCTTGTGCTTTGAAGTGTTTGTGGTTTTTCCTGATCAGCCAGCTATCCTGCACTCCAGTAGTTACTTTCCCCCTGACTCCCGCTAGGGAATGACATTGTATCTTGCTGTTTCCAGAACAAGCTAGTCCTGGTTTCTATAGCCCAGAGTCATTATACAGCTGTTCACCTTCCTCATTTCACCCATGATCTTAAACTTTACCATCTCATGACTGCACAAACTGCTGTCACTCATCACATATCCTGATCAGTTCTTCTGATCAGATCTTCTGAATGAATTCCAGGTCTATCAGAGTGCCTCCCCTGTTCAGCTTGTCCACCAGCTCCATCAAAAATTGTCCTCAAAGCACACCAGAAATCTTCTGGATTGCTGGCTCCACACAGTGCCACTTTTCCAGTAGCCGTCAGGATAGCTGAAGTCCCTTATGAAAATTAGGGTTTCTTCCACTCCTTTAAGCAAAGTTTCACCCACTTTATCTTGATTTGGTATTTGTGGAAGATGACTAACATGATATGTTGGACCTTCTTGTTGGTCTCTGCTCTGATCCTGACACATAAACTCTTGACCAGATTTTCCATAGGAAAGTTCAGTGCCATCAGACACCATCATTATAAAAATTGCAACACTCTTGTTCTTCTAGAGGAGGTGAACAGGGCAATTGGAAGGGGAGATGTGGGGAACAACATCTCCTTCCTAAAGAGCTTGTATCCATCCACTGCAGTGCTCCAGTGGGCCGTTTCACCACATCTCTGTCATTCCAGTGAGGTCACAGCTCTACACATCAATATCTCATTCCTATTGCTTGTTTCCCATGCTGCATACATTCGTGTACAGACACCTGGGATGGGCCTCCAATCACATTACTTTTTCAGAAGAACTGGGAAAGCCTCCCACTTATGTTATCACCCACTTAGTTTTCTCTAGCCTTTTGCCTGCTTCTCTTCAGATTTTAGTCTCCAGCAAGCCTAGTTAAAAGTTGTCCTCACTAGTTAACAAGCTTCCTCAAAACCTATAGAAAGGAAAAAAACAAAACAAACCAAAAAAAAAAAAAAAAAAAAAAAACCCTCTCATTCCCGACATTTCTCAATGTTTTTCATCCAGTATTAACTTCTGGAGAGTTAAGTCACTAAAGGACTCTGATTACAAATCTATCTAATTTCATTTTCTAAATTAATAGTACCAAGGTCACCTGTCAGTACTGCCTGAAACTAGAAAATTTCCTTTTTAACAACCGTACATTGTATATGATTCAGTGCATTAATGAAATTAGTCTTTTGTCAATTATTAACTTACCTGTTCTGTGGAATATGTTATCATCTGGCACAGATCTATTTTTTCCATTAATATTTTGTTTCCTTTGAGATCTGTTCACTTCAGTTTGTTTTACAAGAAGCTGAGTTAAAATGCAAGAGTTTGAAATGTCATGGAAAGGTAGAAATGCATGAACCACAGTTTGTGCATAATTGCTGTTATAGTTGTTTCCAGCACAAATTAAAGATATTTTTATCTTTGGACTCCAAATGAAAAACAGAGAGAAAAAAAAATCCTATCATTTATGCAGAGTATTTAGAGTTTTTTTCCACACCTCAGCTCTGACTTTGATGTATAAAATCAGAGAATTCCATTTTTTCCTATATCCATTCAGCAACAACACTTTGGGTGCTGAAATATCTGGAGAATTATTTTTCTGGGATTGCTTAGCAAATCTTGCTATGTACTTTGTAAGAACTTCTCAGTTATATAAACTACCAAGAAAAAAAAATAGTTTATATAGTAATACAACTATAAACTCAGTAAAATGTTCACAAAAGAACCAACTATAATGTAAACTATTAAATAAACATAACATTAGAAACTTGAAGCATATATTGGCTATTAATGATCTATGTTTTCCTTTTATGTCTTTTAGAAATGCTGGAAGAGTAGGAATGACTTTGTTTTCAAGGTCAAGCTCAGATAAAGTGTGAACCCTCCCTAAGAGCATGTTGTAATATGTGCTTAGTTGTTTCACAAAGCTATCAGCTTCTGAGTTTCCTACTTCAATTTACACACTGCCACGTGACTATATTTCTCTGGGATGACATTGCAAGTATTGATATTTGCAAAATCACAGATTTCTCATAAAGCCTTCTGATATTTACCTGCAGTTCTGAAATTCAACCTGTTTAGTAGGAACTACTCTGAAAGATATATAGAACTAAATGAAACACTTTTTGCCTAGTCCTACTGTTCTTATCTACTAAGTACATCAGAACTGGCAATATAGCATCGCTCTAGTAAGAAAATTTTAAAAACTCTGTCTTGCAGCAACAGAGCAAGGTAGATAAGGAAGAGGATATGCTCTTTATTCTTCCAGGTTGCATTACAATATTCACAGCAACCACAGCATGCTTGCAGATTCCACAGACATTTGAGAAAATAAGATAAGCAGAGAGAGTGCAGATGATGTGCATTGAACTGTCCTACCATTCACTAGTTCAAATTAGATGTTTTGATGGTTACAGCTACACAGTATATAAAGCTACTGCTGCTTCATAAGGGCTTCCAGTGGGAATTGATCAGAAGTTGTATCAAATCTAACTGTTCTCAGAGCTATCACAGGAAGAAACAGAACAATGCCAGGAAGGACTCCAAGAAACTCTTATCAATTACCTTCCACCTTTATAGGTGGTATTCTATATATATAGCCTTCTATGTACTTTCATGCAGGTATAAAAATTAAAATTAAAGATCTCTGGCTCAGACAAATTCTCAATTAATTAGGCAATTCAACAATCCCCTTTGCCAAGAGAAAAGCAAAAAAAGATATCACCATGTTTCCTTCTATCCCTCCTTCTCCTTAAAATACCTTCTCATCTGTGAGCCTTAAGACGTCATATGAACCACAATGGTGGAGAGGTTCAAACCAGAAGGATTATGTATAAACGTAAAACAGTGCATTGGTTGAAATCTCATTTCTGTTCTGAGATAATAAACACTAAAACATATTAAGTTTTTACATTTTCTCATCCTGACTGCTCCTGAATGCCCAGTCTTTTTACCACTTCAAAATTAAGACTTGTAGTATTAATTTGGTTGTTATAATCAGGTGTCTTAGAATTAGCAAAATTCCAGTAGCTTTAGCTCTCTTAGCCTGCATGTATCTCTGACTCAAATATTTTGGGAAAAAAAAAAATCAACATGAACAAACAAATTGAATTGTGCAGTTTCTATGTACATTCATTAAGATCAAATTTCATACATAAATTTAATGCAGCTCAAGTGTTATTCCACTAAAGCAATTTTATTTCTTCAAAGGTTCACTCAGAAAACGATGTTGGGTTGTGCTACATTATCCCGGGATTATAGATACTTACTTTCCCAGTGTAAAATGAACAACAGTAGATCACAAACCCATGCAGTCTGAAGAGTTTGAAAAATGTTCTTAGGAACAGTGCCATCGATGTCAAACAAGAATATCAGGAAAGACTAGCTTTCAAATGACATAAATTCTAGGCTGCTGTGAAATAAGTAAGTGTACTGGTTTGGGGGGGGAGGGGTGGCTGGGATTGTG
>NW_008592730.1:0-244 GCF_000691845.1 Merops nubicus
TTTTTTTTTTAATATAAGTTTACACCCGAACGACACACCACAGACATTTACCAAAGAAGCCCAGGATAGGACACTTTAGATAAAGTGCTGCAAGCCATCCAGTCACGGCAAGCACATCGCTATAACCCTAACCTACCTTTTTGTTTTGCAGTTGTGGGAGAAAGCCCACAGCTTCATGGTTTAATTTTTCAGTGGGATCTAAAGGCTCGTGACCCTCTGATAATTCTGGAATGGGTCTTCCTGT
>NW_008592730.1:628-1144 GCF_000691845.1 Merops nubicus
GCAGAAGGATCACTGCTCAAAGAAGTTTCCAGTGATAATTTGTATAGATTACTTAAGAAATTAATCTTTCTTTTCTTCTCTCGACAGCAGCCTTACTACGTTACCCACATCCGTTCAAACATGGTGCTACCAGGTTTCATGGCAGAGGGAAATGCCAAAGCAGACTTCCTAGCAATGCCAGTACAGAACACCCTACCTAATTTTGGTGAGCAAGCCCATATTAGTCATGCATTCTTTCACCAGAATGCAGCTGCTCTTGCTAGAATGTTTAACATCTCTCAAAACCTAGCAAAGTTAATTGTCCAGTCATGTCCAGACTGCCAGAAGCTGGCAATACCATCGTCAGGTCATGTCCAGATTGCCAGAAGCTGGCAATACCATCATCAGGAGCAGGGGTTAACCCCCGAGGTTTAAATAGCCTGCAGATACGGCAAACTGATGTGACACAATATCAATCATTTGGACTCGAAATCCAATGGGGTTTCCCTGCACAGGTATCCCTCATTCTTCTACAGG
>NW_008592731.1:0-14667 GCF_000691845.1 Merops nubicus
CTATGATTCTATGATACAAGCCATGGGAGGTGGAATCATCCAGGCCATGAGTCCCAGACAGAAATTCATGATGATCTTGTGCCATCCTGGAAACTCCACTTCCTAGGAAGAGTCAGAGAGCTCTTTCAATAACCAGAACCCTCACACAGCTCATGTACTGTGTAGGCAAACCTCCCAACTTCCCTGCAAGCAGAATGGGCTCTTACAGAGGTGGCTTCTTGCCCCACCTCCAAGTTCATATGGAAGGCTGGGTCACTTGGCAGTGATCTCCTAATCATTTCCCACCCAAGGCTGGCCAGACCCTGGGTGAAAAACCAGTCATGAGGATCCTGATTGTGGGCATATGAATCCTCATTCAGGCCCGGGGGTTAACCCAAGCGTTTAATTGCCAAGCCCCAATATTGACATGCTTGAAGGTGTTAAATTGGGAACTGCTGGTACAGTTGAAATGTTCTCTGAGACTGTGCAATGTTGTGGCTGGGGATGTGTGTATAACCTTATCCACCACAAAGCTTTAAGGCTGCCCCTGCTGGGAAGGGGCCCTTCAGTAGCATGGCTGTGTCACATAGCCTCAAGCAGAGCTGCTGCAAGAATTTATAGGTAAGTGTTGAGGACTGGGCAGTTTCCTCATTCTTGCACACGAGGAAACTGCTTCCAGCAGTTTTCCCTGCTCTTTTGTCTGTGCTCTCTGACTACTGATAGTAAGTTTTTGCTATAGATTTTTTCGTAGTGCTGAATTGACTACTTTGTCCCTTAACTCTCTCATCTTGCCTCATAACAGCCACTCGGAGCACTTAACCACAAAAGATGGCTGAGTCATACTTGATTCTTAATGCTTACATCTATGACTTTGCTATAAAGAAAAACATGGATAAGAAAACTTACTGAGTGAAGGAGTGATGTGCTAATTATTCATTCTGACATGGCACACTCAAATCAAATCTAGAGTGTATCAGTATAACTCTACTCACAGAGACAAAGACACCTGTGCTGACATCTCTTCTTAAGAGTGCTGCTTTTGGTTCCTCTTGTTACAGCAGGCAGTTAAAGAACTCCCACTGGAACAGTATTCTCCTTTTTAAGTTGCTCTTTTCTTCACAGAATCAAATCTTCTAGAGTTTGTGAGTAGAGTTATACTGATACAGACACCTGTGCTGACATCTCTTCTTAAGAGTGCTGCTTTTGGTTCCTCTTGTTACAGCAGGCAGTTAAAGAACTCCCACTGGAACAGTATTCTCCTTTTTAAGTTGCTCTTTACTTTTCTTCACAGAGAAGGTTTTATTTTATATGTTAGAGATTGCACGAGGCAATCTCATTTTGTTGCAGTTAAGAGAGTACCAAATGCACCATTCATTTCTCTGCTTAATGCCTTAATATTGCAGTAATTAGGTCATCCTTTTCATGGAAAGGGATGAAAAGATGCTGGCTTTGTACTGAGTAGGCTTTGTTACTGAGGCAGCTAGATGAGGCAAGTCATAGTATGCAAGTACTGTTGCATAATTCTAACATGGGTGTTTTTTTTGCTGAACAGCTGAAAAGTTTACTGCTTTCAGGATATTCAGAGTAGTGTCAGGGAGTTTTGGGCTACTGGAGTCACCTTGACAGCAGCAAAAATGTGGGGATGGCCCAAAACTGGAGGCAGTACTCCCAATAAGATCTCACCAGCCCTGAATAAAGGGGATAATTTCTCTGTACAGGCTAATGCCCTTCTACAGCACAGAAAAACTGGATCAGAGACAATCAATAAACCTAGGAACTTCATATAGTTCATCTATATGAATCTTAATTAAGCTGTGAATTTACTTTCCAGAAGATGCTGTGATGGTGGTTGGCTGAATTTGTGCAATAATACTTTTGAACATCTGTACATTTTCTGTTGATTACTGGTTGATACAAAGACATTACCTTGGGTATAGTAGGCCCTTGAATGGCACATTACTGGAAGGTGAAAATGTCTTTTGTAGACTTATCAGTAAACATCTGCTTGGGTTTTGTGTGGTTTGTGCATTTTTTACCTTTTTTTTTTCCCCATGGGTACTTGGCTGGAGACAGGATTCAGGACTAGAGATAGTTCATGCCTCTGTTTACTTTTTAACTCTTCTGTATGATGGAGGAAGAGAGAGAACTACCATCAACAGTCTAGTTTAACACAAACAGGAAATGAAATTGCATTGGGTTATGAAATGCATATTCAAGTATCTTTTGCCCAAACAAGATGGTAACAAAGAGAAGAGTTTAAGCACAGGGAGGTTCAATACTTCACATAGTACTGGGAAAAGGAAAAAGGAGGGGGAAATCCTGCTCTAAGTTGCAGACATCTTTTACAGGCTCGATTGTCCAGGTGCTCTTCAATGAAAGTGTCCTCAGTGAAATATGACAGTAATAATAAGCCTATTGTCCAGAAACTGACTGCACTACAAAAGACCAATCTTGACCATAATAACATGAAATAATTGTTTTGTAAAATTGACTACAATCATGTCATCGTGTTCTCTTGAATTGCACCTTTTTCTTGCTTGCATCACTCTTTTCAGTTTTCCTGGAGGTCTAGTAAGCAGCAACAAATTCTACTGTATTATTACCAATTTGGTGTCTCTTAATCTGCATATGAATCCTTATCTCTATAGGCAATTTCTTTGTTAAGTAATAACAAAGATATTTTTGTGAGATGGCAATAAAAATTCACTGGTGCCAGTGGAATACTGATTTATTTTTTTTTTTTTTATACTTTAGGAAACCAGACTGATGTGGTATTCCTGGAAGTCTCTTAGTAGTGATGTACCAACACTGCATGGTTTGCAGCTGCTAAAATCTCTTACCTGGTTTTGGTAGCTAAAGCTGACCTAGCACTGGATTGTTTTCTGCCAGTTTCCCTCCTGAGTCAAAATATACTCTTTGTGTTGCACATATATTGTATTGTTTAATGAATCTGTGCATTTCCATTAAAAATACAGCAGCCTAATACTGTCCTACTCAGAGTTAGGAGAGCTAAGAATTTTTTACAGTATTCCATGATCTGGCATTCCCTTAGGAATAAGCAGTAACCTTAAAACAGTTGAATACAATAAGTGAGAGAGAGAATTGCTGATGAAGTCTTTAAACTTTGAAGTATCTGGGAAACATAAAAAAAGCCACTAATCATCCTTATCAATAATCAGTGCTTACACAGATGATTTTTGAGAGGAGGTGGTTCTTCTGCTGACTGCTTGCCCAATACAGAATGATATTATCATTAACAGCCTGGCTGCAGAGCACCAGCCAAGCTCCTCCCTCCACTCCCACATCACACACCAGAGACCCAAAGTGCCAGACAACCAGAGGAGGAACAAGTCCATGCACTCACCCACCACAGTGGACGTGAAGGAGGGAGCAAGCCAGGCAAGGAGCCAAGCCATGGGCAATGGTAGCAGTCAGGCCATGAGCCATGTTATACAGTAGGGACTCAAGAGACCATGCTCTGGCCCTTCCATACTGGGAACTACACTTGCTGTGAAGACTCAGAGAGCCCTTCCAATAACCAGAACCCTCACACAGCATGTAGACTGTGTAAAAAAACCTCCCAAACCCCCTATAAGTAGAGTCATCTCTTCTAGAGGTGGCTCCTTGCCCCGCCTCCAAGTTAATGTGGGAGGGGGGGGCACCTGGCAGTGATCTCCTAATCAGTTCCCACCCAAGGCTTGTGGAGCCTGGGTGAAAACCAGTCAGGAGGGGCTTTCTTGCCTGGTTGCGGACATCATCCACATGAATGAGCCAACCCTCATTCAGGGCTGGGGCTTTAAAGCCCAGCACTTTGGTGGTGGAGAAGATCATTAAGAAGCAACAGCCTGCCACAAGATTGTATCCCTGTCCTCACCTATTTTCCTTGAGCAAAACATGTTACTCGTTGCATGGAAGGAGATGAGAGGGGTTTTTCTTGACTTGCCTGATGTGATTAGGCTCCCTGCTAATACTATTGTCTTCTCACAGTTGTAAAAGTACAATAATGCTACAGCTGATCCTACAGTTCATTAATTCTTAGAGGTGTATAAGTTGTATACACCTAGAGACGGAAGGTTTTTCTTCCAGAATAAAACCTGGTTATATGCTTCATCATCTTGATAAATAAATGAGGTAGTGATCCTTACAAGGGCAAATGGTAGTGTGTAGTGCTTTAAAGCAGAGATAAGTGACATGGCTCACAATTCTAATGGGGCAGCTTTTCTCAAAGGCATTGTGGTTTTCTCCATGGCAATGCTCTGCAGATGTGCTCACCTGTCTGTGTTACTGTGCTTGGTTCACAGCAGGGACTCCTGCTGTGGAGTTCCACTATGTGAAATATGTGTCCTTTTCTTGGGCATTACTACTTTCAAAACTCCCTGCTGTAAGCCCTCTGTAGGCTACCTAGGGATTAGGCACCTTCCCACCACAATTTTTATTGAAGACATCTTTCTACACTTGAGTTTTAAAGCTGACTTCTAATCTAGCTCGTTTTGCCCATTTTTTTTATGTAGCTTCATCCAGGTCTGTCCTTTAACCCACAGGAACAAGAGTAATTTGTTTTAGCAGTAAAATCTTCTAATACTCAGCCAGCTTGGTGGTAGTTTTGGCAGGTGTGATAAAACTCAAACCCCATAGACTATAGACTTTATAGATGCTGGGGTAGCTATAGAAGTAAAAAGACTTATTGAATGCATTAATGGAATTCTTAGTAGCTCACACATGCTGTGTTTGCTTTTATGTGGATTTTAGATGTTCTGCAGAGGATGAAACATTTCTTGAAAAAGCTAGTCTTTATTTTAATAATGCAGGTTTGTGGGCAAGTGACACGAGCACGTTTGTCTCTGGAAAGCAGGGCTTTCACTTTTGATGTGAATTTTTGTGACAGGTTCAGACTTCTGTGCTCTGAGTTACTTCAGTTACTCTAAAATGCTCACTAAATTCTATAGAATCATAGAATTGTCAGGGTTGGAAGGGACCTGGAAGATCATCTAGTTCCAACCCCCCTGCCATAGGCAGGGACATCTCCCACTAGATCAGGTTGCTCAGAGTACAAGGAATTTAATGAAGGAGCACTTTAGCTTTGTACTGTGTTGAATTTTGGGGTTATTTGTGGTTTGTTAATGGTCTCTGTTATGATTTTCTTTATCCTTTAGCAGTTTTCTTATTAAATAATTTTGAAAGTCAATTTTGTCAGAAATCCTTGAATATATACTCTCAACATGAATGACTAAGATACCTTTTTCCAGTGACAAATTTCATACTTCTCCCAACAAAGTATTATTTTGCTTTTGGGAAATAAAGTGACAATCAGCAGCATTGATTGCTGGGGGCTGAATCTGAGAGCTACAGGACACAAATGTGTGAAGTTCTGCATTACCTGTTAGCAAATCTGTGTTCTGTGATACATGCTCAATAGGATGGGAATTGGTCCCAAACTGAATTGTGTACACATATCCCATAGAGTACAGGAGGCTTCAGGCGTCCCAGCAGAGGCTGAGGTGGACTTAAAAATGCTTCAATATGGATTTTCTTTTTGTCTTTTTTTTTATAAAGGTGTTCATTTTGGTTTCTGAACACATTACCTTTTACTGTTCGTTGAGCACAAACTATAATTATTATTAAATATTTATTTATATATTTGTTAAATACCAGGATGGTATTTTTCACATTGTACGATAATTTGCACGAGTGCAGTGCAGTCTTTTGTTCTTCATCCCCAAACCCATCAAGCATAGCAGCAGAACATTGTCAATATTCAAATTATCACAATGCAGGTCTTCTGTGAAATTCCTTTTGCTGTATTCTTAAGAAAATGTTCCTGATTTTTTCCAAGAAATTGTTCAACTTAATAGGTAAACTGGACAAATTTTGGATAATAGTTTTGCCAAAAAGTAGAATTTTTTCGATGAAGCAGAACAAGTTTTACATTGTTCTGAATTCCACAAATATTTCCATGTGATATTTTGTCTTGACTTTCCTTGTAACTCAAAAAACAGATTTTTTTTTTTTTATTGAGAAAGTAAATGAAAGTAATTATTTCTGTGGTACTTATTCCTGGGTAACTTATCTTTTTCTCTGCTAGGTTGAAGACTGACAAAGCCTTGCGTTTGAGTATCATTGGTGAGCAGAAGCTTCTGTTACTGACTGTAGTATTCCACTTTGTAAGCGTAGATTTTAAGTTTTACCAACTTAATAGATACTCTAATTTCTTTCTGTAATCTGACTCTGTAGCCCTAAAATAGATCTTGTGGAAATGCTGAAGTACCTGTCATGCTCCCTCGAGTAGTGTCTTCGGGATTGTCGCTGGGGCTCAGTGCAGCCTGATCTTCAGTCAGTGTGCAGGGTAACAGGGCAGGGTAGCCCAAACCTGTGTATTGTACATCTGTGTGCACATTTATTGTGCTTCTCTTCAGGCTTTTTTTTTTGAATTGCTTGTGAAAGAGGTGGATATAGGTAGGTTAACAGACACATTGCGGTAGTAAGTTCAAAACTTTGAGACACAGTTAGAATACTTTTATCTTTCCTAGGCTTTTTGTTTTTAATTGCTTGTAAAAGAGGTAGATATAGGTAACAGACACATTGCGGTAGTAAGTTCAAAACTTTGAGACACAGTTAGAATACTTTTATCTTTCCTATGATTGACACTGCTCCTTTTCAGTGTCATTTGTCTAAAAATTGTGATGATTTGAACTTTTGCTTGGCCATGGTGTTGGCGTTTTTTTCCCCCTGTGGGGCCTTGCTGAGTTTCCACCTTAATCAATTGATACAGGGATATTTTAAACACTAATTTCTAGTAAAGCAAAGTGTAACCTAGTTTTATGTCTAAGGAAGGCATAAAATACATCTGAAATTATATGAGAATGTTTCTATTACAGCTACCTTCATACCTGTTACATTAGTAAATCTTAAGATGCCATTCAAAATCTTGAAAAATGGGGGGTTATTTCTAAAACTTGGAAGAACTTTAATCTGTGTTGGTGCTACAGTGATGTTATAGTCATTAATGTTAAGTTTATTCTTGCAGGAGAAAAATTGCAATGGTTTCAAAGTCACCTTGACCCTGACAAAATTGAATACACCAAGAGGGAGGCTGGTGAGCTAATTGAAAAGTAAGACTAGCGTTAAAAATGGGATTAAAAAGCTGGATTTGTCTTTTAAAGTAATGTTCTTAAATAACATCTGTACTGTGATGATGACTCAGGGAAGGACATTTTGTATATAACTATTCATATCGAATAGTTGATTTTGTTGCAGCTGAGGTTCCTTTTATGTTGAAAGATGTATATATTCACACTGGAATTAATGAAGTAAGTTGTGTTGTTTGTTGTTTTTTTTTTATTAAGTATATCTTTGCTTTTGTAGTGTGTGGAGGACTAATGATTTGAACAGTAGCAACTGCATAAATTTGCTAGTTGAGTTATTCAGTGCCACTGAAACATGCAGATTTCATTCTGCTTACTCCTTTAATTTTCTTTGCTGAAAAGATTAAGCAGGAGTCAAGTGGATCAATTTTTAGGGCAGGCAATACCAACATTGAATCTGCTGAGAAGAGACTCAGTTATTTCTGTGCTGGTGGATGTATGTGCCTGTGATTTGTCACCATTTTCACCTGCCAGCTAAATCACATAAGTATTATTATTACAGGTGTACTGTTATCAGTTTCCTTTCAGAAGCTCTGACATATTTCCTACAACTGCTCATGAAGCCTGTAAACTGCTGATGAATGCTGGTGATACTGCAAAGGCAATAAAAGCTTACTGTTTAGATTTTTGGTTGGCTGTTTGAGAGATGATGAAGTACACAAGCAAAGAAGAACTTTACTTTAAAAATTATTATCGAGGTGGTGAAATTCAGCAATTAAAAGTTAGGAATACTTGAATTTAACAGTGGTCTTCCAGAGCAGGTGAATTATAAGCATGTGAGAGTTTTGTTTTATGCAAACATGAAGTTTAAACATGTTTGAAAAAAAAAAACAAAAAAGGCAGATAAAAACTCTAATCCTTCTGCAAGCTGCATATGATTCAAATGAAATTCTAAATGGAGCTCCCACTTTGCAGATTAAAGTAGTAGTTCAATTCTAAGAAACTTGTTTTATTAATTTGGAAAATAAGTACAAATAGTAACAGAAGTTCTTAGATTATTAAAGTAATTGTTTTCCAAGGTTTTTCATGACTGCATCTAGCATAAGTGCTTTTTGTTTCTTTCAGGTATATGTGTCGGTTCGATGAGGAATTGGAGCAGATTGAATTACAGAACAGTATTAAGGGCAGACAAGGAAGACAGCACGGTTCACGGGAAACTGTCATCAAGCAGACCATAGAACGTGAGAGGCAGCTCTACCAGGGCTATGGGATGGGTAGGTGAAAGCATTAGACATCAGCCTGGGGTCACACCTTCTCCTCCTCTTCAGAAGGCTAAAATCTAAGTGAAATTTCTAGGCATTATCTTTTATTTTATGTCTCTAGAGGAATTAACTAACCACTAGGTATTCATGCCTTGCAGAGGCATTTGGGAGGAGGGACAGGGTGAAGAAAAGGAGGAAAAAGATGGCAGAGATCTAATCTACAGTTCTGCTTTATTACTTTGCCTTCATGCATCTTTGCTAGTACTGCCTCTCTAGTGCAGACACATATAACATTTTTGAAACTGAAGTATGATTTAATGCACCTGTCTCAAACACACATTTTGTTCAGCAGCTTGCTTGGATCCTCATTCTATACAAAGTGGTTTTTATTCTAACAGTGCATTTCAGTGGGCATGCATGTTTTAAAAAGCTTCAGCATGAAGACTTTATTTGCTCACATGGGGAATATAACCAGCATTGCTTTCTCTGCAAATTAAATCATTTTTTATGTAGGCTTTATTAGCTGGCCTTGTGCCAATGAAGTCTTTATATACAGCTTTCTCTAACATTCTTTTGATAATACACAAAGTCACTGTTGGGGATAAACATCTGGCCTGACTTGCTCCTTTCCACCAGGGTGGACCAGTGCCGTGAGGAACTCCAGCAGGTTCCGTATCCTTAGGGACTGGGCTTTTGAGTTCATGAACTTGAAGAGAACCAAAGCCTCTGAACTCGTGGGCCTAAAACATCTTCAGAGAGAGACCTCTCATTCTAAGGTTGAGATACGTTTCACGTGGGAGGGTAATTGCAGCAGAAATTATAATACTGACCTATTTCCAAATTTTGTGTATTTCTAGAGTTCGTCTATTAAAATTTAGGCATTCCAGGCAGAAGTCCTGGGCTATTGTGACACATCTACTGTACAAGCTTTATTGTTCATGCATAAATGATAATGCACAAGATCCCCCTATGTTCCCTCTTGTTCTTCTTGGGCAAAGGAGTTGCATGTCTTTTTTTTTATTTACTAGAGGGAGTGTAAGTGCTCATTGTGTGAAGGCCCTAACACATAATCTCTTAGTAATCAAAACCCAACAAAACCTCTGAAGATTTGGAATGGAAAATAAGTAGCTCAGAGCCTAGTTGAAAGCACTGTGAGTGCTTTCATAGGAAAATGTTCACCTTGGCTATTATCACAAGCTTGAGTAAAATCGTAGCATCAGATATTTTTGTGGACTTTTTTGTTACCATTTATCTTCTTTTGGGGTAGCTGTCTGTGCCAGTGAAATTTTTTGAGGAGCAGTTACATGTGAAAAGCACAACATAAGCACCGGAGCTGAAAATTTTACTTCTAAGGTGCATAGTCTTCTTTAAGAAGAAACACTTTAATTCTTCTTAAAAGTATTTCCTAGTTTTGGATGTAGTACACAAATGAAATAGGAGGCTGAAAGTTTGCTCACTGGGAACTAGGCTGAAGGGAAGCAGCAGTAACCTGGTGAAACAGGGAAGAAAGACAAAAGGATAATGAAAGTGCAAAAAGCAAAGCATTGTTTTGAGGAGAGTCGACTACAAACTAGTAGTGAAATTTATGTATTTTGCTTTATACAAATAAGTGTGTGGGAGCTGAGCAATGAACGTGGCTTTAATGCCAAAGTGTTATTCAGATACAGTTAGTTCTTCTAGAAGTGAAAGTATGTCATGGAAGACCTGAGATATCTACATTGTTCTGTGCTTAGGATACAAAGCAAAGCAAGATCTGGGTTGTGGATCATGTTCCCCTATCCACCCATTTATACTGTACCAGTAGAGAAAACAAATGGCTGTAAAATGTTGTCATTGTTGCTTAGTACTTTCACAAGCTGCAGTGGCAGAGGAATTCAGGAGTACCTGTATGACTTCATATGTAATCTTTATTTCTTAGAAGGGGTGGGAGGGAAAGTTGTAGGAAAATAGGTATCTGAATGTCATCAAATGGCTCAACTGTAGAAGACCTCCACTTTGGTTTTGCTTTTAACTTTTAGTTCTTCCTGTGTTCCTTGCTGCTCTGTGGAATGCTGACAGGAAAAAAGCATTAGGGCTAGATGGGAAGATGTCAAATGCACAAGTACAACATAAAAATAAAGAAGAATCCAGAAATACCATCAGCAAAATTGAGGCTATTATAGCATTAGCAAGTAAAGCATTCAGAGAGCATGGTGCAACTTCACATATTAAGTACACTCTCAAATCATTTATGATTTGTTATCACAGCTGCTGCAGGGTTTGCTCTCTGTCTAGGACAATATTCATTCCGAGAAAATAGCTGCTGCTAAATACTGTAATTAGAGATGGGGGATAAATGGAACTCAGCTGGAAACTGTGCTTCTGTGCTCTAGCTCATTATTATCCCTGGAAGCTGTAGTCAATGGAACTTTCATAAGTGACTTAGTATTTGTTGGGCTTTTTTCCCCTCTGTTCTTGAACTCAGGTATTTCTTGTATGGATGTGCATCTGCTATGAAGTAACCACATGATATGTAATGTTTACATTTAGGAATGTCCTAAAATTTGATGCCACATATCTATCTAGCTATATATCTATATGTAAATGAATTTTTTATTTTTTTTACTGGCTGTTTACAAAAGTGATAGTTATCCAAAATCATAATTTAGTAAATTTTAGTCTTCAAAAAAAAAAGTGCAGGGAATATTCAGTTTGTCTGGGGTTGTATTGTTTTGTTAGCAGTTTTTTGTCACTTTCTTACTGCTTAAACATACATACATTAATTGTACTGCAGTTTTCTTCCTGATTTTGTCATTTGTGTATGGCTGGTTTTTTTTTAATCTGGTCTTACATGTTTATAGCAAAGCTATTGAAAGGGAATTCTAGATATTACAGGAAGCCAGCATCAGCATGCTTTCAGCTGAAAAGCACCATCATTATTTCATCCGAACTTTATACATTTTTGATAATTTGCTTCTAATTACCTTGCATGTTCTCTCCTAAGCATGTTCATCTTACAGAAGATCTCTTATTTTCCCTTTTATCTGTTGTGCATCTGTATAGCAAGCTCTGCAGAGCAGAATTGTCTATTGTGGGACAGTGAATGTCTGTTAAAAACAAACATAATCAGACCTTGATCACAGTTGAGGGTGTTAGGCAGGCTTTTAAAACAAATAACAAATTAATAATTTTTCTAGTTTCTTCACTGGACTTTTTTTAAAGGGAAACTTTAAGTACTTAAAACGTTATTTCTCGAATGTCAATTTAGAGAAAATGGAGCACAGTCTTTTTATTATTTGTCAGGACTGGGTTTTCAGGAACTGCTATGTTTGAGTTCTGGAATGGTTCCTGGGTGTTTTTCTTTTGCAGTGAGAGGTCTTCCTGCTTTTATGTTGCTGTACAAACTTTCTGATATGAATCCTCATTCTCATTTTCTTGGTGTTGTAATCCCTGAAATAACATGCCCAACCCTACAGCTCACGTTTCTTTCTTTGCAGTTAGACTTACCTGAACAATGTAACATATCTAATAGCATTTAATTTAATTCCCATTAGAAATCCCAGACATTATGAACAGAAAGCATCTAAAATTTTTCAGGTAAGGTCTTTTATTATCAATGCTAATCTTTTTTTTTATGCAAAACAGTTTCTGAGTTTGACATGTTGTATGGCTTTTTTCTTAAAGAATCCCTGTAGAACTCAGTTTGCCATTTGAAAGCAGAGTAAGGGTGGTGTTGCTGTTTCTGCATTTCTTGGCTGTTAGGAGCTAAACACTGGTGACAGTTCAGCATAACCCTGGGAGGGTTAGAAGGCTTCAACATTCAGCATTCCATTTCTGAAACTTAATTTTTTTTTCAATATTCTTACAGAATATTTTCTCTTTACCTAAAATTCTCCACTGTTCACTGGTTTACAGCATTTTCTGTTAGTGTTTAAGGATGAAGAGATAGACTTATTGATAAATGGGGTTATACTGCTTTCTTACCTGAAACAGTCACGTAACATGGTGACCTATGTTCTTTAAGTTCTAACTGTAAGTAACTAAACCAGCACTAGGTTCTTGGCTTTCTGAGATACAACTCCTGGTGTAGTACAGTAGTGTTTGTGTGTATATGCTAGTTGAAAATCTTAAGTGAATTGATGAGCTGCGTCCAATTAAGAGATCTGGGAGCTGTGAGACTTGCTGCTGGCTCATCTGGGCCAGCAAGCTAATATGCCTGGGTAATGGATTGACTAAAACACTCTTGCTGACAACTCTGTGAAGTGAGACACTTCAAAGGAAAAAAAAAGACTTTCTTTTGCAAGAAATGCTATAACTGCTAATTACTAGGAGTCCTGTGCAGCCAGAAGCCACACTTATGGGATGCTGGCATAAAGCCAGAAGTCTCAAAAGCACAGACAGGCCACTGGCTTCTGTGTTTGTAAATACACAATTGACTTCTTGTACTGGGATAGAGATGTTGTTCTTTTAATACCCTAGTGCTGCAAAAAGGGTAATCTTTTAAATGGCAAAAAGACATTTGCCCTTGAGAAAAATTATCCATGAAGTGCACTTATTATAATGAAGAAAGCAAAGCATTCTATTAATTGAGTACAGTATTTGACTTGGGCTACTTTATTAAATGAACCCTTCCTCCTTCACACAGCCTTTTGAAATAATATACTTATGTGAATTAATGTTTATAATACTTTGTGTCCTCTTGAACTCAGTCATACAAGTTGTTAACAGATGTTAAGAATCACCATAAATCATAATGAAGGACTTCATATACATGTGATAACAGCTCTGCAAATTGAGCATCCAGATGAAGAAATTCTTCCAAAAAGCCTTCCCCTTGCTTAGAGGACTGTGAGTTTAGTGTGTCAAACCTACAAGCAGGTGGCCTAAAGTACCTGGGATACAAATTGTCTGTGAGAATTAAGTGAATCATACACTTTTCTCATCAAAATGTCGGATCTGAAAGTGTCTCTCTTCACAGGGAAATTACAGCTGCTGTAGTGCACAAGATGAGGTGGAAAGGCTGGTGTTTACTCATACTGCAGTGAGGCTGATAAATAGAATTTAGAAGAGCAGCCTCACTTGAGGTAGCATCTTGTGAGGAAAGGTGAATTAGCTCTGCCATTCTTCTATTTCTCTTGGTAATAGTTTTTCATTATTTCTTTTTTCCTTTAAGAGAATGGGATGGTGATCTGAAGAAACTGCCAAACATCAAAATGAAAAAGCTCTCAGCTAGGGATGCTGCTTTCTGTCTCCCTGAGGTGGCAGATGTGGGAGCTGAAGAAGAACTGAGTAAAGCAGAAGAGATGGCCTAATGAGCACCGGCTGATTCAAGAGCAGAAACAGCTGAAGGGAATTGTGAAAACCTATTTTAATTATCACTGAAAACAAGAATAAATTCTAACTATATTTGCAAAGGCTTTGATAGTTGCCTTTTTTTTTTAATGAGCTCACTGTGTACCAATGGTAAAGAGTAAACAGTATATTATTATGCAAACTGTATATTATTGGAGAAAAGAGATTTAATATAAATAAATACTTAAAATCTTGTGTCCTTACATCTACAACAAGGTGACTCAGTCAGTGGATGAGGATATTGTCTACTTGGAGTTTAGTAAAGCTTTTGACAGTCTCCTCTAGCATCCTGCTGGAGAAACTGGCTGCTCAGGGCTTGGAGGGATATACACTTTGCTGGATAAAAAAAATTGGCTGGGTGACCAGGGCCAGAGAGTGGTGGTGCATGGAGTTAAATCCAGATGGTAGCCAGTTACAAGTGTTTCTTCCCCAGGGCTCAGTTTTGTGTAATAACTTTTATCAGTGATCTGGATGAGGGTCAAGAGCTCCCTCAGTAAGGTTGCAGATGGCACCAAGTTCAGTGGATGTGCTGTCTGCTTGAAGTTAGGGAGGCTCTATGGAGGAAGCTGGACAGGCTGGATCAATGGGCCAAGGCCAATGGGTGAGCCAAGGCCAGGGCCTGCATTTGGGTCACCACAAACCCATGTAACACTATAGGTTGAGGGATGACTGGTGGAGAAGCTGCCTGATGCATGAAGGACTCAGGGGTTCTAGTTGACAGCCAGTTGAATATGAGTGAGCAGGGTGCCAGATGGGTAAGAAGACAAATGGCAGCCTGGCTTGTATTGGAACTAGTGTAGCCAGCAGGGTTAGGGGTGGGATCATCCCCCTGTGCTTGGCACTGGGGAGTCTGCACCTCTCATCTTCCTGACTACTTGCCCAACATAAAATGATATAATTATCAGGCAGACCAGCAGCCAAGCTCCTCCCTCCACTCCCACATCACACTCCAGAGACCCAAAGTGCCAGACAACCAGAGGGAGGAACAAGTCCATGCACTCACCCACCACAGT